>NW_008360331.1:8337167-8401267 GCF_000622305.1 Nannospalax galili | reverse complement strand
AGATAGCACCTTCCTTTAGCCTCCCTCCCCCCACAAGAGCCCTTATACTCTGATATCCCTGCTACTGTCTGCTATGTTGTCGGCACCCCCAGCCATTCCCCACTATTTGGCCTTCTGATGAATCTAGTCAGCCTATGTAGAGGTCTTTGTTTTAGGAAGGTCAGCTGTTCCTCATCTAGCAGCAATCAGTTGTCAATATTCCTTTAGGTAAGATTGGGGTGTGCTGTTCATTTTCCCAGTTCTATGCTGGGTTACTATCTGGGAGTCCCTTTGGCTACCCTGGCCAACAACTCAAAAAAAGGTATCTCCTATCTGGCATTCTTGCTTGTTATGTAGCCTTTAGCTATGCATATGGACTCTATGCTTCCAAGCAAAGCCAACCATGGTTGAGCAGGACCTTTGACTTATCTTCACATAGGCAGAACTGGTAAAAGGAGCCAGGGGCTCCTCCTAAGCCCATGTGACCCCTGAGGAACAGTTCCTCAAATGACCTTAAGAGTAAAATTAAAGTGGGTTATATGGGCCAACTGTATGGCCTTAAACACCCAAAAGGAAAGTATAACCAAAGATTAAAGAGGCAAATATAATTTCTTAAGAGTACATAATTTACTTTTTATCTGGTGTGAACTTGATTATTTTGGCATTCCACAAACCTTTCTAGTTTAATGTATTGACATTCATTATGCTAATTAAACCTGATGAAAAAGTTCTAAGTGAATTGCATGAACAGATATTTCTGATTTCATTAACAACAATTCATGCTACAGTATATTGTGTTATTGCAAACCTTTGGAATCTGGAGCATTCTTTGTAACCAAATAATTAAGAAAGAATAATCCTGACCTGAATTAGAAATGAATCATACGAAGGGTTGACATCTTAAAGTAGAATGCTGTATATTATTGCCCATTCAGGGGTCACTGCGAAGAACATTGGTAAAGAAAATTTTTCCCAACATTCATATCACTCACGAGTAATTTTGAAATCTTTATTGGTACTTTGAAATTTCATTCACTCTATTTTAACTATAGTCACACCTATTGCCCAACTCTTCCCAGATCTACCATCTTTTCCTTCCCACTCAGCTCTGTATCTTTATTCCTTGTAAACCCATTGAATACAATTTGTGTTGCCCAAATATCCTTAGTTTGGAGCCATACTCTGGATCATGGTGAGCCTGTCTAAGGCCACCTTAAATTAAATTGACTCCTCCCTCTCCCAGGCGCTACCACTTGCCAATAGCTCCTCAGTTAATGGTGGGATTCATGTCCAACTTCCCAGTCAAATTTGGGATTCTGTTTGACTTGAGATTGCACAAGTTTTGTGCATGCTGTAATAACCACTGTGAGTTTATATATGGAAATGCCCTCTTATGTTGGAAAACCACTTCTGTTTTAGGCATCCATTGTCTCTGGCTCTTACAATCTTTCTGCCCTCTCTTCTGAGATTATCCCTAAGTTTCCCAGCTCTTGAAGGCAGAGACAGATGGATCTCAATGAGTTTGAGGCCAATCTAGTCTACACAATAAGTTTCAGACCAGCCAGGGCTGCATAGTGAGAACTTTAAAAAAAAATAAGAACAAAACAAACAAAAAGATAAGTATAAATACACATCACAACATTAAATTTGTTGTCCACTATTAGGATATTGGTGTAAAGAAAGATTCAGAGGAAATCGTGCAAATTGATCTCTCATAATAAATGTAGGCTATAAAAGCATTTCTGGTGAGCATATTCTCCAAATGTCATCCATCAGAGAGGAAACTCTGTGTGTGTGTGTGTGTGTATGTGTGTGTGTGTGTGTGCATGGACATGTTCATGTGTACCAAGTGTATCTATATGTGGAGAGCCAAATGTCAATGTGGATTCTCTTATTCATTCACTTTCCTCTTAATTTCTTGAAACAAGGTCACTAATTGAACCTGGAGCTCACTGATTCAGATAGATTGGCTGGTCAGTAAACTCTAGGGAACCACCCTGTCTCTCCCCTGCATTAAGGATTACAGGCAGACACCCCCAAAACCTGCTTTTTTATGTGGGTTCTGGGGAATAGAACTCGGGTCCTCTTCTTGCAAAATAAGCATTTTACTCACTGAACCATCTTCCCAGCCACCGTAGAGGGAACTTTTAATACCTAATCAGATGTGACAAGATCATCAATGCATGAAATGGCAGCATTGTGGATGCCTGTCAGTTCTTCTGCTCTGCCTGCCACCTCTTGCTCAATGGGGCCATGAACAAAGTGGTCACAGTGGCATCAACAAAGGGCATATATGGGCATACACTAGCTACTACTGGTGTCAAGTGATGTTTCCTCTACCAGGTGAAGGAAACCTACAGTGAATTCTTCACATACTGTTTTTGGTATTGAAGATAATTTAAACACACCCTGTGGTGAAAGACTGATAGGATATTAATTCTTCATTATTAAGAGGAAAAACGTTTCACCTCAGAGGAGTAGACATTTATTCTAGATGTAGAATTTCCTTTACTTCCCATAATGCTTTGGAAACCTCACTATAAACAGACTATAGAATTATTTTCTATCATTCATGACATTCCATATATCTTTGTGTCAAATGAAGAGAATAATTTCTAGCTAAAGGAGAGGGATACAGGTGGAGAGCACAGCTCAGGCTTGCAGGAGAGTACCACAGCTCCAGCTCACAAAGAAGGAACCACAACTGTGGCTCATGGGGTAGGGGAGGGGACACAGCTCCTGCTCAAGAAATGACCACAGCACCAGATTCAAAGGAGAGAACCACAGTTCCTGCACATGATAAAAATGATATAATTCTCAAACTATACATGTTAATTGTATTTTAGAATATAAATTTGCAATTCAAATATAATTTTTAATATTATTTACTTGCAAAACTATACTGCCAAGCTTCAATAATAATGTGAAATTTGTCAGTACTCTGTTTTCTAATTTTGAAGTAGAGTGAGAACTTTATCCCTAAGAAAGATGTATGTAGGGATAGCTTGTTATGTTACATTAATTTTGCAAGAAAATTAAAATAGGTATAGAGGAGTGCATATCAAAACTAAATAGCAAAGGAGTGGGCTGCCAGATTTGTCGGCTTATTGCCTATGAGCTCTGAGTGCATGACTGGATGTTTGCTCTGTCATTAACAAGAGCATTTCTTTTTACCATTTCTTCACTAAAGTAAGCACAATGTTAAATTTCTTACAATAGAATACAGAAGGCACAGTGAAAGAAGAGAAGTCTTGAAATTTCTTCCAAATCCTTTGGAGTCAGTGGTATGGCCAGTGTGTACCTGGGGGATCACCTTTGTGATATGGGTATGCTGGGGGATCAGCTGTGTTAGAAGAGTGTACATGGGGAATCACCTGGGAGATAAGAGTGTGGCCAGTGCATCAGCTGTGTGACAGGAATGTACCCGCGGGATCAGCTCTGTTACATGGTGTATCTGGTATATCAGCTGTGTTAGAAGAGTGTACCTGGTGGATCAGCTGTCTGAAATGTGTGTGGCTGGTGGGTCAGCTGTGTAATATGAATGTACCTGGTCCATCAGCTGTGTGATCAAGAGTATACCTGGAGGATCAGCTGTGTGAAAAGAAGAGAGTGTACCTGGGGGATCAGCTATGTAAGATGAGTGTACCTGCTGTATTAGCTGTGTAACAAGAGTGTACCTGGGGGGATCAGATGTGTGATCTTAATGTACCTGGTGGATCAACTGTGTGATATGTGTGTATCTGATGGAACTCTGTGACCTTTAGACCCAACTCTGGATACTTCTGCAACTTGGAAATTTCAACCCAGAAACAAAATTTCTGTGGACCTCTGACATGAAACATGACAGTGAAGATCCCCAGAATATAATTTTATCTGAATACATCTTCTGGGGTCCTTGCATGACCCTTAATCAATTTGCTTGCCACTCCAAAGACATCAGCCTAGCTAAGGAAGGCTCTCTCTTCGGGTCCCTGCATAGCACATCTGTGCTTTAAAGAGTTCTTGTTCCTTTTTTGTGCCCACGGCATGCATAGTATGCTATTTTTTTCTGGAGAAATGCTATTGATTGCCAATAAATGAAGCTCTGCCCCACAAATTTGGCCAAAACAATGGACCTACACTTTGAATTGTAGCTTCTCATCCTGCTCTAAATATGTTTCCAGTTTTCCCAACTTCAAGTGATTTCTGTAGTTCCCAGGTTGCAATATGTATTGTCTTTGAATTGTTTCATCACTCAACTTACCATAGTTAACTACTGTATTTTAAACTTCCCTTCATTTTACAGACTCTCTGATACTCTTTTCCTTAGTGGCCCAATACCATACAATATCATTAATATATTGCAAAATAAAAATGGCACAATTATCTGAGTAGATGCAGAAAGAACATTTGAAATGTTTACCATTTAGTATCAATACGAGCTTTTCAGTAAACTATGAAAAGGACATCTTCAATACACTTGAAATAGTCTATAAAATGCTCTGTTTAATGTTGAAAGACTGAACAATTTTTTTCTGTTTAAACAAGGAATTGATTTTTCTATTCACACTATTTCTAGTCACCATTATACTGAAAGTTCAAAAAAGTATACTGATGAGAGAGAGAGAGAGAGAGAGACAGAGACAGAGAGACAGAGAGAGAATATCTTCAGTTTGAACAGAGGTAAATTGTCTATCCTTGTAGGTGAGCCATCATGGTGGATAATACCATGGAACAGAAAAATAGCTTTGGGAGCAGATAATTGGATTTAGCAAGGTTATAAAATATGGTATCAGTATATGAAATTCTACTATATCTATATATAGTATCAATGCATTGGGAATAAAATATATCTTTAAAATATTTAAAATAGCGTCAGGAAAAACTAACAGCCACTGTTGCTTTCAAATCAGGCATGTGGGAGGGGGAGACAAAATGGGTATTCACAGCTTTTTCTATTGTCAGCAACAGAGCTAGGGGAATAATCTCCAAAGCCTGTGATCATGTATTAGGATCTTTACAACATTTATAATTAGTTCACAATCATCCCAGACCCATTGTGGCATTGGTGAGCACTGGAATCAGAAAGTCTTCCAGCCTATGTGACTGTGGACCATGCACTGGGGTGGGGTGGGGGGAATGGAGAGGTTCTACATGGAGCCATGCACAGGGCTGACTCTTCTTACAGGTCAGAAGTGGAGGGGGGCTGTTGTTCCATGAGTTGGAATTCCAAAGAGGAAGCATGTTTATGAAAGAAAACGTAAAGTTAAACATATACCTCTTTTTCTCTAGCCAGCTGGAGGGCTGCTTCCTCAGATAAATTTCATCTCTATTTTCAGGAAGCAGGGGCTGATGAATGGGCTGTTTTCTCATGGTAGCTGCTCTGGGTTTTAATTGACTCAATTCATTTTAGTTTTCTTTATTATTTAATTTTAGTTTCCTCTTCAATATAATATAAAAAGGTATGAAGCACTTCGAGATCAACATTACAAATATCGAAACATGAAATACTTAGAGATCAACATGACAAACAGGTTCAAGAGGTGTATATTAATGAAACATTATTGAGACAAAAAATCTAAATAAATGGACAGATTATATGATGCATGTTACTGAAACAATTGGAAACCCTTAAAAAGAAATGAATATTAAAATCAACTGTTGTATAATCTTTTCATCCCAACTGAAACATTCTTTCTAAGGACAAAGGTGGACCTTGAGAACCAGGAAATACACAAGCACTGCAGGTCTTGGAAAATAGACACCAGAGATTCCTGAAGCCTCCTTCCCTGGGTTACAGAGGCAGCAAACAGCTGCTGGGGAAGCAGCTCTGAGCGAACCGACTCTGACCATCCAAGCTGCCAAGAGGAGATTCTTGGACCTGCTGAGCTGCCTCTAAGGTTTATGGAGAGTTCTGGGGTTATAGCTTTTGTGAATCATCATCTAAGTCAGGGTAAAAACACGCTGTAGTAACCCCTTATCCACACTCCCCAATAAATCTCCGTGGTTCACCAAGTTGGACTTTAATCGCTGTTCTGATCTGTCACGGTTTTCTATCTGGAGACAGTAGACAAGTGGGCAGTGTCGCCCTAGGAAATGTCTCAGATGTAAAAAAAAATACTTTAATCTACACATACAATTGTAAAGTAACAGTGGATACACAAGAACCTAAAATAACATCTTAGTAGAACATCTAGAAGAAAATGTAAGGAAAAATTTTGACGTAGATTTAGACTTAACTTTCTTTTTTAGGCATAATTGTGATGTAGATTTAGACATAACTTTCTTATAAATAGTCCCAAATCCATAAACCAAAAGACAAAGGATAAACTGGATTTCACCAGAATTAAAAACATTTCTTAAAAATACACTGCCTAGAGAATGAAAAATCAAGATGCTAGTTTGGAGGAATATTGTAAATCTGATAATATCAGGTCAAACATAAATATATAAGGACTTCTCACAACTCAATAATAAGAAACACAATTTAGTGAGATTATCATTTAGTCTTGGTTGTCAACTTGAGCAGCTGTAGAGTCAACTACAGAAAAGCCTCTGGGCACACCTCTGAGGGATTTTTCTTGATTAGATTAATTGAAGTAGGAAGACCCACCCTCACTCTGCATATATAGCCAAGATGATGGTAGTCCAAGGAAACAGCTTTCCCATTTTGCTTGCTTCCTTTACCTTGACTGCTGAACACTTCTACATCTTAGTTGCTTCCACTCAGCCTGTGCCGTCTCTCCTGATATCAGAACCTAGCTTCTTTAAGCCTCTAATGTAGACTGAAGGCCAGGAGCTCTACCAGTATACTCCAGGCCTTCATCAGCAGGTTAGGACTGCCAGGATATAAAGCCTTGAGTAGTGAACAGCTACCAGCTTCTCAGCCTCTCCAGTATGAAGATAGCCCGTTCTGGACTACTCAGGTTACATGGCATAAGCCAAGCTAATAAGTCTCCTCGTAAACAGGTATGTTCCTCTAGAGAACCTTGAATAATACAGATGTCCATTATGTTCATACTTCTCAAACTAAGACCGACAGAAGCCAATAGATTTACGAAATTGTTTTGTTCTGGTCTTGTGCTAGAGATTCACGAAATAATTTAATATGAGTAGTGGTGAAATAAATGCAAACACAGCTGCATTAAGATAACCCTACATACTTATTAGTTTGTCTAAATTAAAGTTTGATCCTACTGATGCTATCCCAGGGTCCAGGAACAGGTTTGTTTTTCATGCCAGTAGAAGAATTAAAAAGCAGGAAAAAAATTTTATTCAAAGTGAAAGTAAGTGAGAAAGCAGGCTTCTCAAGGGAAGAAAGTATATCTGGTGCCTTGATGTACCTTTCTCCTAGTGGCTTATGGGCTGTTTGGGCTGTTATTTGGGATGAGGGGAACTTATTCATGGCAGCTGGGTTTTTCTTGGTCTCTCCCTCATTGGTGTACTTCAAGATGGAAGGACTAACTTGTATATACTGAACGTGTCTAGGGCAACTCTGTGAAAATAGTCCACAATGAGAGTGGAGTCAAAAAAGAGCTTTCTGTTTCCGAGGAGGAAGAACAAGTAGGTGGGCACCATTCTTCACCATCTTAGGACATACCAGGGAGACACAATCCAGCTGGGGTCTCTTCATCTACCTACTGAAAGAACTAATGAACTCATACTGTCTCTCAATATGAAGTGTGGTTTTGCATATGAAACAAAGGATTGGCTGCTGCAGTTCACTTGGTGGAAAATTATGGCGTAACAAATGTTTTAAGAAGTTTAAGAATATATTTGAAAGTCAGATAAGCTCTTAATATATGAAAACCAATCAAATATCTTATGCAGCTGTAAAGCCTACAAACCACAAGGACTTTCCCGGAACCAGCTATCTCTCTTGATTCAGTAGCTACACTTTCATCTTATCACTCAACAGCTGCCTAATTGGACTTTGTGCCCATTCAATGAGATGAATTTATGTGTGATATTCTCAACATAGCCAAGCACACATGGCTGGAGAGGTCATAGACCCTAGAGAAAAACCTACCTCTGTCACTTGCCTAGACTAACATAATTTCTTGCTATAGACTAAACACCTTTTCTTATATTTATAGATAAGTGTACCTCTACTGCTCCTTGGCAACAGATGAAGGCTATTATAAAGCTCCACAACTGGTCAAATGCATAGCATAAGTGGTTGTGAGGTGATCAGCTCTAAGTGATACATCTACATGCAGCCTCTATGCCTAAGGCCCAGAGAAAATTGTGGAGGAGGGGGCAGAAATACTGTAACAGCTAGAGGAACAAGTTACCGGCTACTAGTTAATGCATTTTAGTCATGATGGATAAGCTACACCAATGAAATTTCTGTGAAGTATGGTAGTCTAACAATATCTGCATAATGACAAAAATCAATTGACATGCCAAGGTGAATGGGGGGAAATTTAACTGGGTCCCACCTCAAGACGAAGAATTACAGGCAAAACCTGAATGCCGAGAGAGAATCAGTTCTCTCCTGGGACCAGCACCCTGAGAGGTTATCTAGTACCAGGTGGATAGCTCTAAACATAAGTACATATGAGCACCCCAAATGGACTCAGTGCATTATATATAATAAACATTCACAAATGTATTTGTAAAAGTAATATAGACAAAAACAATAAATCGTGATCTAAGAGGTTGAGAAGGAGTAGGGGCACATGTGAGAGGGATTGGAGAGGGACTGGGAAGGGTGGAAATAATGCAAATGCAATGCTCATGAATGAAATTCCCAAAAATAAATTAAGATAAAATAAAAAGATTCAGTCATTTCAATTCTTCCTGTTTACCCAGGATAAGTGATGGTCTATATCCATATAAAGGATTTTGCATAAATACACTTAACAGTTTTATTTATAGTAGCCTCAAACTGTAAACAACTTGTTATTCAATAGGTATAAATTAAACATTATAATACTTAAAATACAAAAGAAAAAATTACATGAAACAATATGAATGAATTTCAAATTAATTATTATTTGAATTTATCCAGATGAAGAGTATATACTATATTATTCCATTCACAAAAGTTTTAGATAAAGAAAAGTAATCTATAATGACCTAATGGAAACAACCAGCTGTCATCTGACTGGGACTGGAAGAAAATGCAACAGGGCAGAATGAAGGCAATTATGTCATGCTGACTGTGAGTGGGGAAAAAGTGAAGGATGGAAAGAACTTTGTAGCCCTAACATAGTATCTTAAGTGGAAATAGTAAATATATTTCAGTTCTGATAAAAAGAAGCCAATAGAGGGCTGGTAACATGGCTCATGAGGTGATGGTGTTTACCACCAAGTGGGATAACCTGAGTTTGATCTCTGTGATTCACACGGTGGAAGGAGAGGACAGACAACTGCCGGTTGAATTCTGACCTCTACATGTGTGGGTTGTCATGCTTGTATACACACACACACATACACATACACACACACACACACTCATGGAAACCCAAAATAAACAAATACATGTAATAACGAAGAAGCATAAATCTTAAACTGAGAGAAACTAGTAGAGTTTGAAGTTTGGGTAGCGGAAAATGACATCATGTAGAATATTTTAGTTAAATTTTGTTGCAGCAAGTGCAGTTGCAGCTGCTACTTAAGATTACTGTTTGGGATATAGGAAATTTGGGTGCCAGTGGAGTGAGGACAGGTGTACTGCTGGATGCCTGGGGCTTTACAATGCAAGACCTGGCATTATTAGAACATGACTGGCAATTTTGGACCAGCATCAGCTGTCTGTGTGACTCTTGCTTTTCCAGTTCCTTTTAGGAATTAAATGGAAACAGCATGAATTTTAGCCAACATCTTTGGTCATCTCTATCTATATCTATAACTATATCTATATCATCTATCTATCTATCTATCTATCATCTATCTATCTATCTATCTATCTATCTATCATTATCTATCTATCATCTATCATCTATCTATCATCTATCTATCTGTGTTCTGTCTCTAATGCTTTATCTTTATTCTTCCAAGTTTACATGCCCTTGACTGTGGGTGACATCTATCAGATAATAGTAGCTCTGACTGGGCAATCTTGGTATTATGTCCTATTACCGATGTTGTAGGTTGATGCAGCATGTCTGACCTCCCCAGAGGACCAAGATTGCTGATTTTCAAGTACTTTTTAAAGAAAGACAATCCCAAAACTTCCATAAAGAAGCCCTCACCAGATTGTTTTTTTTAACCTTTCTCTACACCTCCTTTTTATTATCTTTCCTATATAATAACCTACAGGCACTAAAATCTAAAACCAAGTGATAGAAGAGGGTGAAATTTTGTCTTAAAAATATTCTTTCTTTGTAAATTTGCACAAGATATTCTAAGTCACCCTACTACTAAGTCTTTGTCAAGCATACATGGTCTGTCTACATAATCTGGTTTATTACTTTTAGTATAGATATAGAAAGATATTTCCTGTGCTAAGGCAAGGATATGCATTTGAAAAATACAAAGTGCCTCTGTATTATTAAAAGAAAATCTACGAAAATTCATAAAATTATTTAGAGGTTCCTATATATTTAATTAATGGGAAAATATGGATGTCAAGTATGTGAGCAAAACATGTGTAAGGATAGCATAATCTGGGTAGCATCATAACTAACAATCTGGAGAGAAAGACAAAGGCACAAGAGTCTCTGCATCAGATCATTTCCATTCAGACAAGGAATTGTCAATGGATTCACTTTCGGTGCCTATGCCATTAAAGATATAACAAGCACAGAGAGAGAGGGAAGAGCTGCACTAGGGGTCTGAAGATTAGGATTCATGTTTGACCTTTGCCATTAATTGCTAAGAAACTGTAGATAGATAATTGAACCCCAGTTTAATTATCTATAATATGACAATAATTAAACTAGTGCCATCTACTTGCCAGAGATCAAAATGATTAAATTTTTGTGGGGCATTAACTGTAAAATATTCTTAATAGGTATTAGGCAACCACATAAAGAGACCTTCAAAACAAGAAGTGTCTTAAATGTAAAGCAGACTGGAACCCTTCTGGAACCCCATAAGATGATATTTCAAACTTGAAAATGCAGCTGTATTCTCTAATTGTGAATACATGCCTGGATGCTTCCAATATTACTCACGAGGTAGTTATCATATTGACTGGGAACTGAAATCTATTGTAATCCTTAACATGCTTTAAAATAATAGCTTAAAATATCAAACAAAAATTGTCTGGTAGACCTAGGATTTTCATTTCAAATTTATGGCTTTTATGGTAATAACTCCTACACATTGCGGAAAATTCTTCATTAACTTGTTTCCTTTATGATTTATCTACTCCAAGGCCAACTGTGTTTATCTATTGCAGTCTTGTTTTTGGAGTATCACTAGGTGGATCATAGCTGAGCATGGCTCCTGGTAGCTATTTGAACACTAACGGTTTTCAAAAGAAGCTCTCACAAATGCCCTTTTCAAAGAGTATGTATTTTTGAAATATGTTAATATATTAATGTTTCCATGGCAATAAATTTGAAGCATTGTTGGGACAGCTGACAAGGCCTCAGATAGCCTGATGGAGAACCCAAATACTGTGTCACCTGAGGCTTTACCTGAGAATTTCATTAGGTCTCACATAGCTTTATGTAATTGTGCCTGGCAATATGTCAAAGACTTGGAGATGCCTTATAAAACAGTACACAAAATTCTTAAGTGGTCTTTATACTTTGGACTTTACAGATTTTTAATCATAACTGCAATGTGGAAAGAGGAAAATACCATAACCAGTACTGATAAAATCAAATTCTATGTTTAGAGTGCATGAAACTTTCTTCTGGGAATTATGGAATCCTCTGTCCTATTTAACATAGCATATGGACATGGCATATACTATTATTATAGTCTTCTTTTTCTATTAAAATGCTAATGAATAAAAAGGGATTTCATTTTTATTAAGGAGGTTAGAGGTACAAGTGTGGGAGAATGAATTAAAAACAAACCTACTGGGATAGGAGATAAGAATTCTACACATCCTGCATGATTCTTCCTCCTAAATATCAAACCCAGGATCACACATCCACAGAGATGAGGAACATTAAAATACAAAAGAAAGCTTCGAAGAAAGAACAGCTCTACCAAGAAGGTGCAATAAAAGCAAACAGTTTTCTAATTTTATTCAGAAACAGTGTTGATATTCATAAAACCCTGAGGCAGGCTCAGTGGGTGGTTCCATTTTTTTGTTTTTTTTTGTCATTTAAAAAAATTACTGTATTTAAAAAGCATGTAATGATACCAGTGTTTTCTTATCCTGGACTTTTCTCACATACGCTTTTTTTCTATTGATGATTTGCCTTTGGCTAATTCAATATTCATTACTGTCTCCCTCTGCCTGCCAACACTTGGTGAATCTGATCCCACTGAAATCTGTATTTTGAATCTATACATCCCTTCCAGGTTTCAGAGAAGTTCAAGTGTTTCTATGATACAGTGAGTCGAATGGATAAATTAGGTACCCCAAAAGCCCAACAGAGAACTTTATTTTTTATGATTTTTGTCTGAAAATTAGGAACTCACACATCTAAAAATAAGATGTTTCTGTGCTGACAGTCAGCTAAGTGTCTGACAAACTTTCTTTTTCATGCTGATTACTAACAAAGGCGATAAACATGAAAGAAATTGGGCTGTTCCTGAAGATCCTAGAGATGAAAGGGAAGTAAAGGTTTCCACAGAGTTGGAAGTCTTCAAAGGCTGATATGCGGTAGGAGGTTTACTTATAGCTATATGCTCAAACTCATCAAGCAATAGCAATTCTCCAAGCTATACCTTCTCATATTCAAATTTCTAGTTAAAAGTCATATTCCTTGAAAGTCTTAGCATTCCTTTGTATTTAATTCCTCTTGTATCCTTGAAATTAAAGAATTTAAATACAGTTAAAAAATGAACAAACAGGGCTTCCAAACAACTTTCAAAGGGATGGCTCACAAATTCAAAATGTCCAAAATAAAGATTGGCCATTTCTATTCCTATATTATGTATGCCAGATTCCTTGTCTTGGTAGATGATAGATTTAATGTAGCTATAAAATAGGAAAACTGAGAGCCATTTTATTCTTCCTGCTCCAGAGCCAATGACCAACAAATCTCAACTACTTTCCATTGCATATTGTTCCTCCATACTCCTACTCACATTATTTCAAGACTCCCTGAAACAAAGTTTCCCCTGTTCCCAAGAAGACACTATTTCTTGCAACTGGATCTGAAGCTGTCTTAGAAACATTTAACTTCTATCTTCCAAAGAAAATTCCACAGGTCTAGTCTTTGTACTTCACTCCCACTTCAGGAAAAAAAAGATTTTTCAAGTTGCCTAGCTATTATGAATATTTTAATAATTTTTAACATAGCAGATTTTTTATCCTTCATACTTAAAAAAACATTTGGACAGTCTAAATTCTGCTTGCTTTGCTTAGGGAATCTTTGCAGGTAATACTTCACACATGCATTCCAGGAATCTACTGCCCTACCTTTGTAAAACATATGTGCCTACATAAGCTATCTAATACAAAAAGAGTCATAGGAGTCCCCTTCAACTCACCTGTGAAGACCAGCATCATATTCCTATTTTTTCAATAAAATAGAATAAATAAGAAGTCTCATAGCAAAAATGTAATTCACACTGTAGGAATAGAGAAATGTTAACATCTGCAGAAAGAAAGAATGGTAGACAGCAGCATCCTTAGGATTGATGAAGGAGAAATAGAACAAAACATCTTGTAAATATGATATAAATTGTTCTAGTTTGTCTCTCCATTGCTGTAACAAAACACTCTGACCAATACCAACTTGGGGAGGAAAAGGTTTATTCAGTTTATATATCCTGCCCATTCATCAGGGAGCCCAAGGTAGGAACTCAGGGCAAGAACCTAGGGGCAGGATCTGGAGCACAGGCCATGGAGGAATGCTGCTTACTGCCTTGCTCCCCTGGCCCCTGCTCAGCTTGCTTTCTTATGCAACACAGGCCCACCTGGATAGGGATGGCATCACCCACAGTGGGCTGGGACCTTCCACATCACTCAACAATCAAGAAGATGCCCCACAGACATGGCCACAGGAAGGTCCTAAGAAGGAAATTCCCCAATTGAGGATTCCTCAACCCAGGTGTGTCAAGTTGACACTAAAGCTATCCAGCACCATTGACCCCTTGTCAACCTGATACACATACACATCACTATTAAACCATAACTTTTCCAATTTATATCCCCAAGATATGATGTTAACATTATTATCACAACATAAGACAGTACAACCTTAAAAGCCCCACAGTCTTTAAAAATATCAAAACATTTAAAAGTCCACAATTTCTTAAAATTTCTTTAATGGGGGCTCCTGTAAAATCCAAAACAAGTACTGTCTAATTTCAAAGGGAAGAATTGGGCACACTTAAGCAAAACCAAAGTCCATCAAAAGTAGCTTAAGGCTGGACACCTGGGATTCACTCAAGATCTTCTGGGCTCCAAAGGGTTCTGGCAGCTCCACCTCTCTGAATTTGCCATCCACAGCACACACAGCTTGTCTTGAAGACCCAGGCCAGCTCCATTCCACAACTACTGCTGCCCTTGATGGCTGTTTCATGGTTCCAGCATTTCCAAAAAGCTGGGGTTTCCACTGAAACTGAGGCTACAACCATCACCAATGGCCTCTTCTTGCCTCTTGGGGTCCAAAGCCTCAGATTCTCTCCATGAACCCTTCAATCCTGGGGCCTTCACTGCAACTGAAGCTTCACTTTCACCTATGACCTTTTCTGGCCTTTCAGAGTGCCAAGGCTCTCTGTGACCCCCTACAAGCTTTCAACATGAGACTCTTATATATTACAAAGTCCTGCTTTCAGCTAGAGATGGAGGCTCGGTTCCCCACTCTACCACAGCTGCTGCATGCAGACCATGAGGAAATACTTCCCAGAAGATTTCATGATGGTGATGCTGGTCTCATGTTACGTACAACTGATTTTTCAGCCTCAGCTTAAAAGCATCAATTGTTCCAGTAAAGCAAAGGCTTTACTTCAGGTTCTGGTCTCTTCTTAACCACAGCTGATTCTTCAGCTCCAGCCAACCAGAACCCATGGATTC
The DNA here is from genome assembly GCF_000622305.1 of Nannospalax galili. Classification (NCBI taxonomy): domain Eukaryota; kingdom Metazoa; phylum Chordata; class Mammalia; order Rodentia; family Spalacidae; genus Nannospalax; species Nannospalax galili. Next base: position 8,386,209 of record NW_008360331.1, on the reverse strand, counting down.
TCAATTCAAAATATCACAAAACAGCCCTGATAATCTATCCTTCCCTTTGAAGCTTCAGAAGCCAGGTCTCCATTGTTCACAACTCTTTCAGCATAACTGCTCCAAACTCCACTGCAACAAACTCTAAGTACTCAATGGCTTTTGAAGCATAAAGTTCTGAATGCTTACACAATCCTTGTTGAAACACCAAGGTCAGGTCTGTCACAGCAATGGCCCACTCTCTGGTACCAATTTAAATTACTGTATTAATTACTTTCCTGTTGCTGTTATAGAAACACTGACCAAAGCAACTTATAGAAGGAAATGATTATTTGAGCTTACAGTTCCAGGGTAATTACAATCCGTCATGGTTGGGAGGCAAGGAGGCTGGAGAAGGCAGGAGCAGGAGCAGCTGAAGCTAAGCTCTCACATCCTCATGCAGGTACAGGAAGCAAGAGAGCAACTGGAGATCTGGAAAGGCTTAAGAATTTTCTAAGTCCTCCCCCAGTGGCATGTTTCCTCCAGGATAATCACATCTTTTAAGACCTCCCAAAACAGCACCACTATCTGTGGAAAAAATGTCCAAATACTTGGAGCCTATGGAGGACATTTTCATTCAAACCACTACATTCCGCCCCCTGGCCCCCATAGGCTCATGATCACATAAAATGCAAATTGCATTTAGTCCATCTTTAAAAGTCCCCATAGTCATTACCAGTCTCAATAATATTCTACTATTGTAAAATCCACAAGCCAAAGACTTCTGAGACTCAAGGAAATATCTTAACTGTAAGCCCCTATAAAACAAAAGACAAATTACATACTCCCAACATACAGTGGAACCAAATATACATTACTGTTCCAAAAGCGAGGAATGGAGGCATAGTGAAAAGATAGTGAACCGAAACAAGACCGAAAACAGCAGGACAAACACTAAATTCAGTAGCTCCACATCTGACTTCTGGGACTTTACTTCCAAAGGGCTTGGATGGCTCAGCCTCTCCACTATTGCTACGTCCAACATACATCTCTCTCTTGGGCTGTTACCACTCCCTGTATGCAGGTCTTTTTGGCAGATGTGTCATGGCTCTGGCATCATGAAGTTTTTCTTGAGGTCTCCACTGCCAACCAGGCTTCACCTTCAAAGTGTCACACAGTGGCCTATAGGGTCTTCTTTATGCAGAAGAACCCCTGCTGCATGATGCCTGGCCTCAGTGGCTATCTGAAACCATGGAGGAAGAATTGATGACCTCTTCACTCTTGCATCTTTCATGCCTCTAAAGCCAACACCAGGTGAACGACATTGCCAAGTTTGACTGCAAGTTTGGGACGGACTCCGGCCTGCTTTATCCATTTTAGAAACTTTTCTCTTCAGTGATTCCTGCAATATTTTCCTTTCACAAGTTGGAGGCTTAACTGGATGTGAGCTTGCCCTGAAGGCATTCTTTCCATAGTTTAAATACCCAGGCCCCTTCTTAATCACTTTAATCTCTTTAGCAAAGGGATCCTCTCCAGCACAGGCCAAGGCTCCAACATTTATCTTCCTAGTGTTCTTTTTCAATCCAAACTGTATTTTTTCTGCCCCATTTGCTCTTTTTCAGTGTAGATCTGCATAATTTTTACTGCTAATATCCATGCCACCATTTCTATATTAGAAATTCTTTTGCCAGAGAAATTAGTCCATTGCTTTTCAATTTAGCCTTAGGCTAGCTTTTTGGTTGAGGGCAAACTCCAGCCAGCTCTTTGCCAAAATAGCCTAAGTGCTGCTTAAGTCTTTATTTCCCTCTGGAACTACATTGATTTCAGCACTACTTTTTTCCAAGCCCTTACTAGAATGGCCTGTTAAGCTCCACTTACAGCAATCAACCACTCTAAAAGCCCAACCTTCCAAAGTCTTCCACATTTCTTCAGAACCCCACATGGTCAGGTTCTTCACAGCCAACATGCCACTCTCAGTACCAATTACTGTATTAATTACTTTTCTGTTTCTGTGATAGAAACGCTGACCAAAACAACTTATAGAAGGAAGAATTTATTTGAGCTTACAGTTCCAGGGAATTACAGTCTGTCATGGCAGGGAGTCATGGTGACTGGAGAAGGCAGGAGAAGGAGCAGCAGAAGCTAAGCTCTAACATCATCACATAGGTACAGGAAGCAAGAGAGCAACTGGAGATCTTGCAAAGCTTAAGAACTCTCTAAGCCCACCACCAGTGATGTGCTTCCTCTAGGATAGCCACACCTTCTATGACATCCCTAAACAGCAACACCATCTCCAGACAAAATGTCCAAATACTTGGAGCCTATGGGGGGCATTTTCATTTAAAACCACCACAATAATCATCAGGCTCTTCCCTTTGAGATGTAATCATTCTGTAAGTTGTATATCATTGAGAAGCCTATTCCATGATCTCTAGTCCCTCCAACTACTCCAGAGCTCAGTCCTTCTCTGTTAGCTATTCTGGTTAGCTAAGAACTGGGCCATTTTGTTCCTATCTGCTCTACTTAGGCTTTGGCCCCATCCCACTGAGTTTGTCAGAGAGTACCTAACTAGCCTGGACAAGTGTACATTTCACCCCTCATCAAAGAAGCTTTTTTTGCAACAGGTGGAGACTATTATTGAGTTCCAGAACTGGTCAAATGTAGAGAATAAGTGTCTCTGAGTAGCTTAACCCCAAGTGTCACATCTTCAGTGCAACCTTTCCACATAGGATGAATGTATTTCTCACCTCTCACCAGAGGCATTTCTTTATGCAACAGCTGGTGGTTAACACAGAAACCCACAATTGACCAATGTGCAAAGAAAAAGAGGCCACAGAGTGTTTATCCTTGACTAGAATAACTATTTCTAATCTCTGCCTCCTAAGTCTCAGGGATCATTATGGAAGAGGGGGTAGAAAGCCTGTAATAGCCAGAGGGGTTAGATGCCCACAAGGAAACAGTCTTCCAGGCAGGCAGTCAGCTGCCCATATGAACTCACAGCAGTGGTGACAGCATGCACAAGTCCTTTGCAGTTTCAAAACAAACATAGACATATGGAAGTGTAAGAAATCCCAACCCAAGCTTAGGAACTTTTGAAATTGATGGCTGCTGAGAGGGGGAAATACATTGTCTTACAGGGATGGGACATTTGATGAACCCAGTGTTTGGACCCAAACTGAGGGACATTTGAGGCCACAAATCAGATCCTGTAGGCCATATTGTGTTTGTGTGTGTGTGTGTGTGTGTGTGTGTGTGTGTGTGTATAAATTCAATTGGGTGGGGGCAGTAAGGGGAGGTGCAAATTGGGGAGGAGCTCTAAATACTATCAAACTATATTATATGAAAGTCATAAAAATCAATAAAAATTAAATAAGTTATATCTATAGATCTAGTAAAAAATCTAATTCGTTTCCCTCTGTTTTTCATTTAAAAATGAAATAAAATAATTTCAATTATCTAGGCCACTCAGATGTGCTGTCAAGCCTGACAACCTGAGTTCAATCCCTGAGACTTACATGGTGGAAGAAGAAAACAGACTCCCTCAATTTGTTCTACGAGTTCCACATGTGTGCTATGGCACATGCCCACATGTACACACACAGGTTAAGTATATGGAAGTAAAAGAAATTTTTATCAGATATCTAATTTATGTTGATGACTGAGTTAAAATATATTTTAGGAAACTTTAGAGATGGCTCCAGCAGTTAAGAGGACCTGTGTTTGAATCCCAGCACTCACAGGACAGGTAGCAACCATCCATAACTCCAGTTCCAGGGATCTGAAGCCTTCTTCTAAGCTCCTTGAGTGCACTTACATACATGCAGGCAATACACTCATAACATAAAATAAAAATAACAAATGAAATCTTGAAAAAATACATTTTAAAGAAAAACTATTCAAATTTATTCAACTGGTTTATCAGAGCATATCACCAGTCAACTATTCAGAATACACTTTCAGGAAACGTTAATTGAATTTATTCAGTTGGTTTAGATTATCACTACATAAAGAATATGCTGACCTTTAAAAACTATTTGATTGAGTCCAAATGAAAATATTTATTTTCAACAAGAGTGTCCAGTGCATTCACTTCCTCTCTAGTTCACAGATATAGATATAAACCTTGAGAAACTGGCCTGGGATAAATCTCAGGCATTAGGTTTGTAGATAGAAAAAAATTACTGTTGCTATCTCCTTGCTAGTTAAAATCACCATTTTATAATATAACTTTAAAATATGACCACAATTATGCTTTAAAATGTAAATGTCTTAATTAGTAACTCGATACACATCATTTCTTTTTAAAAGGCTGGTGGATAATCTACATAGATAAGTTAGGACTAATGTAAACTTTTCATTAATAATATTGCTAGTTGCTGTTACTAATACTACTTAATACATTAGAACAGCATTTGTAAAAGGGCACTTTTCACCATTTGGTTTTTTTTTGCCATTCTGGGATAAGGAGAAGCATTATGAAAAGAAATATGACATGAAGGCTTATATGACCATGTTCAAAATGAATTCATGTGGGCTATTTTCAGTTTTTGACTGCTGTTAATAAAGCTGCTTTATAATGAAAGAAAATCCTATTTCCTTATTGCTAACTTAGTTAAGATGAGTGAATTCTTTCCTCTTTCCTCCTTTATGCCCTAGTGTCCCCTCCAATTGTGATTAGGTCAGAAAGGACCACAGTTAATTGATTATTCAGGATTTTCTAACTCAGATGGATTTGACTGATTTTAGGCGTCCTATAAAAATCTGTTTTTATTTAATTCTCACTTGATTGTTCAGTGTTCTACCTCCATTTCTCTGATGAAACAACCATGTTGTTTTATATTTAAACTTTACTCAATGCTGTATTATAATTTTTATAGACATATTTATGTTTGGCTTAAGAAATGTTGGCTAAGTTTTCATACTTTACCTACTTAGGAGTACTAAGAAAATATGGCTTTAATTATAGGTGAATGCCAAGTTCAATGGTATAACCAAGTCAAATGACTGTAGATAAATATGTTCATTTAGTTTAAATAGTGTTATATGCTACCACAATAGGAAATTTAAAATATATATTCAAATAATAGTATAAAATGATTATACTATATCCAAACTTGATACATAGGGATTTTTCTCATAATATTTGTTTGTTGAATTAAATTTATAAGTCACTTAGTGTTGTAAATGCAATACTAACTAAAATAGTATTTCCTTGTTGCTAAAACCTGCTTTTATTTTGCCAAAATATATACGATGATGTATAGGGGAGAAAGGAGGGAAGGAAAGAAAGAAGGAAGGAAAGAGTGGCAAAAATGTGAGTCTTACTCATGTGTCTCAACATGATTGGACTACAGAATGACCTAGTATTTAACTAAACATTGTTTCTGGTTGTGTCTCTGTGTTCCTATGAGATTAGCATTTAAATTAGGAGAATAAGTTGAAAAGATCCATTTATAAACATGGATTGACTGTCTTGACAGCTCCAGTAAAACAGAGAAGTGGAGGGAAGGCTGATTCTCTCTTGAGGATATCCAATTTCAGACACTTCAGGGCCCCGATTCCCTGAGATATAGCAATGACCACCCCAGCCAGTCTTTAGGCTTTGTGGCTTGGGCTGAGCTACATACACCACCAGCTTTCCTGGATCTGCAGTTATGAGTGACATACCAAGGAGCTTCCTGACTTCCAGACTCACATCAGCCAAATCCTACAATGAAGCTCGTTTAAATACTCTGCTGTGTCTCCTTTTGATTCTCTTACATTAAATAATTTTTAAATTTTAAATCATGGGACTAAGAGCTTGGGAGGCAGCCTGTCTCTGATTACAATCTTCACCCTCTTTAATTGTTGTGAATTTGGGCATCATGTAGTCTTTCTGTGCCTCAGTTTCCTCTTCTATACAACTCAGATAAACACAAAAATTCTTAATTTTATGACAGTTCTTTTATTAAAATGAGTTAATATATACAAAGCACATGTAACAGTGATACTAATAAATCCTGTATGATCATTATATGTTACTACTACTAATAAAGATTTTATAGTTTTAATAATTTTATCTCAATCTGAATTAAAATCTTTATCTGTGGTTGCAGTGCAATTAAAGATTTAAAAAAGTAATGGCTTTTGAAAAAAAATTTCATTCTCTAGTTATTTTCCAACTGATTTATTCAATCTTTCATTTATTTACAAATATGTTTTGAATAACTGTCATGTTTCAGACACTTTTAGCCAGGAAAGTACAGAATTAAAATGCACAAATTATGCTTCTCTATGTTATGAAGTGTAGACTAAAATGCAGAAAGTCAAACTATAAGCTACAGACAAGTCAAGCTTAGATTAGAGTAGATGGTATGTGTGCTGGATAATATTGGTTGTTACTGTGATAGGATTTGGAACCAACTAGAGACACTCAGGTTTGTGTAGGTTTTTGACATTGTTTCAAGAAATAATTAAAGGTAGACAAGCTTCCGGTACCTTCTAAGAGTGGCTCAGATATGAAGTTGTCCAAGGAAAAGCAATGTTGCCTGCTCACTGAGGGCATCACTGCTTGCTGGTGAGTACATCTTGCTGCTCCTGCCACTGCTGCTGCTCTGCTGTCAAGCTTCAGCTTTTTAGTCTTTCAGTCTGGATTAAAAAAAAAAAAAAATCAGTGATTCTCCTGGAACTGTCCTAGCTTTCAGTGCCACCTGGGACTACTAAAGTATCCAGTATCCAGCTTCACGGATTGGTCAGCTGCTGGATTTTCTGCTTCTAAGGATGGAAGAAGGTCATTATTACACTAGTCCTACCTGTCCTGATGGTCAATCTACATCCACTTTCATTTTATGTACACACACACACACACACACACACACACACACAATCACTTCTAGAGTCTCCTCCCTAATACAGTGAGGAAAGAATACTTCAGAACCAGATGATGTCAAGTTCAGTAGCTTTGAGTAGGTGGAGGAAGAGTGCCAGAATTGGAATTACATATTAGTAGCAGCTCTCTGAGGACTGATTTTGCTAAAAAGACAATACTGAACGTAATTGAAGCAATTCTGGGTTGGATAAAATCTTCCTGAAAAGTGCGTGGGCTACAACAAGAGGTCACTGTGGGTGAGGTTCGCTCTCCAAGGAAGAGCAGCCAACAACTCTTGTATGCACAAAGCACTGCTAGAGTGGTCTTAGTTTTGCGCTAATAAAATATATTGCATAAATAATGAATGTGTAAGTATTAATAATGTCTACTTTCTTTAAATGCATACTGATTTTATAAAAACTTATAAATTGTGGTAATCAGTGAATTCTACTAGAACAACTACTATATAATAGTGTGTCTATAAATTTTCTTTATTAAAATAAGCTTAGGGTACTAGAAGCTACACTGTGTTCAGTGAGGGGGTTTGACTTCTAGGTGAAGATTTCCCTAATTTTGATGAAGACATGAGAAGTAGCCTACTTACTGGAAACAGACATATTTCTGGCTGTCTCCAAACATTTTTCTTTAAATTCATTTATGCAGAGGTTGAATGTGGTCATAAAGAAGTAGACCTGGCCTGGAGTCTGCTACAAAGGCTGATTTATCCATTATTACTGTTGCATTTCATTTTCTTAAGACTTGAGTTCTGGTAGCAGCAGAGATGTTGGAAATATCTGTAAAGACATAAAATATGAAGCTTTAGAATAAATGATTGTCTCATGCTTAGCATCTTATATTCAAAAATGTTCTACACTGAAAAAGGAAAATCAAGCAACTCATACCTACACTATTTGGACATTGATAAAAATGTTTCGCACTTGGAGCAATTATGTTTTGCAGTTTCTTATGGACTTTTATAATAAAAATGTTATTCACATGATAGTTTCTTTATTATCATCCGTAATTATCAGAAATTTAGCAAAATGACAACAGATGGCATGAGGGAAGCAGTATAGTTTTTCTCTTTAATAATAAAGTTGAGAGTTCATTAAACTCCTAGGCAAAAATTATGAGCATTTTAAAATAATTTCTGCCTAGATGCATAGGCATATTCATTTTTGCTATTATTTAGTTGAAATCCTCAGTCTGAAGGAAGTTTCCTTTAGTCTACCATTTCTTTTTCTGATACTCTAAATCTAAACTAACTTCTCCTGGTGACCATTAAAGTAACCTCACTGTGAACATTCCAATATATTTCTCTTGCCTTGGAGAGCTCTGCTGCATGTCCTCCATTTCAAGGTCAGCGCATTTGTGATAACATTACCCTGGTGAGTTAGTCTGACTCCTTAGCTTGTAAAAAATGAAATTTTGCTAAAAGCAATTCCTAAATTAATTTTAGTTATTCTTTCAGTTCAAACTCAAATGCCTCCACCTGGATTTATCAAACAAGATGACCAATAATAAATAAATAAATAAATAAATAAATAAATAATAAAGGAATGAAGCCTCCTTTTAGAACTGGGCTACATTTGACTTTAATCTAGAGCTGGCCATTAGAACAGGATCACCCAAGTCTTCTATTATTGCTTATGTTCCTATCTTTTTCCTTGATGCTGGGAACTCTTTTATTAGATTTCTATTTTCCTTTCATGATCAAATTAGTTTATATCCTCTTTCCACTTTGTCTTGTCTACAAATTCATCCTATTTTGATGTAAATTTTTGAATTAGAGAAACTACAAAAGCAGCACCTTTTGGGGGAAGGTTGGTTCTCATGCTATTTAAGGAATGATTATTTTCAGTAGCCACTGGCAGGCCAGTCATCCACAATCCAAAACATCAAAAACTGTATCGTTTAAAAGACCTCAAAATATCCATCCATCTCTCTGTCTAAAATTCACGCAGACTCTTCTGCTGGCGCTGGGATCTTCTTTCATCTTTCCTGTTGGTTACCGCTGTCTGGCTAGTCACGTTTTTGTTTTTACTTTAAAAAATTTTAATTCTCATTTTCATTACTTCATGTTTGGATGACATTATTTCATAGAAAACTGTGTGGAAATACACACATAAACACATATGTATAAGCATACATATGTGTGTATTTATTACAGTATTATGTATGAACATGTGGGTAACTCTCAAGGGCTAAAACAGCTCAGATTACAAATAAACCTGTAGGTGCTGGCATTTTTCGTTAATTGTGTGAACACCTGTTACAATTTGTGTGTAAATTGTCCCCCACCATGGGCCCACATGATTGAACAATCAGTTCCTAGTTGCTAGTACTATTTTGAGTAGCTGTAGCACCTTTGGGAGATAGGGCCTCACCTGTGGAAATGGAATTTGGGGAACAGGCCTTTGAGAGTCACAGTCCACCACAAACTCTATTCTAGGTCTCTCTGCATCTTATCTGCCACTCTGTGTTACCAACCAGAGCTCTGGTTGCCATGCCTTCTTCTATGACTTCCTGGAAAGCCATGGTGGACTCTATTCCCTGAATAATGAGATAGAATAAATTCTTCCTCCTGTGAACTTGTTCTTTCAGATATTTGGTCATGGCAATAAGAAAAGTGACTAATATAGGACGTTTACTCCTTGTAAATAAGAACTTACTACTTTCAATGAAAGACCAATTTTTTTTGGCCTTTTTGAGATCCTGGAACTCTCTGTGTAGACCAGACTGTCCTTGAACTCACAGAGATCTGCCTGCCTCTGCCTCCCAAGTGCTGGAATTAAAGGCATGTACCCGAAGATCAATTTTTAAGCTAAAACCTCTAGCATATAAAATCTGTGCATTTATAAACTGATACCTAAACATATTTTTATGCATTATATTTGTACTTCCATATAAAATAAGTAAATCAATGACACCATTGCTTTTTGGAAAATGAAATAAAGGCATTTTAATGTACCTTATATCACAAGAGTTGACATTTTCCCCATAGCTCACGTAAAAATAATCTAATGATTATACTTCTCAATATGTAGTCTTGATGAGCTATCATATATAGCATTCAATCAAGGGACCAATCTTATTTACATACATTTTTAATGCAATGATCTATTTTAAATTATTTGTGACCTATTAGATGAGAAAGGAAATGTGCAGCAAAATTGATCCTGTCTGAAAATCTTAGTAATGATTTTTTGAAAAATACTATGCTGTGACATATTAGGTTTTACATAAAGTGAAGTCCTATGCGAGAACCATAGGCATTTAATAAGAATAAAGGGAAGACAGTTAAGGCAAATACATTGGTATATACTAATATACTTTCTCCTTTCCTTGCAATTTCTTCACTTGGCACAAAGACTCTCAGTGCTTTTAAGTGTTTTATGTAGTTGGCAGAATAGATTTTTCAATATATCCTGATTCCCAGAGGCTTTACGGGTTCAGCAAACTTATAGCGTACTCTCACTCATCTAAGTGTTATTTTCTTATATGAATACCATTACTCCATAGAGATGGGTTTGCTGAGTAGATACAGTATTCTTTTCCTCTCTGTGGTATATCCAGGGCCTAGTGTAATGTAAAGATTAAAAAGTTGGATAAATGAAGAAAAGAATCAAAACTAACAGCTAGAGAAGGCAGAGTTGAGAAGGAAATAAATGGATTCAAAAGATCCAAATCTGCTTAGCAGAAGAGATTGCATCCTGTGGCTAAAGATACCTTTTAAGAATTGTTTTTCAGTCTCGAGTTCATATACTCTGGTATCACAGAGTTCTTTTGTTACTAGTTTGGGTAACTGATATATAGCTGACCTAAGACAAAATGTATAAAAGATACAGTAACACATTGTCACTCTTCTCTATTCATGCATTAATTACGTGTTAACAGCTATCACAGGCTCAAGTGTATCTCCCCCCAAATTTAAACAATTTCAAAGAGGAGGAAAAGAAGAGATTTTTCCACACAACCAAGATAAAAACTGGAACTATTTGTGAGTAGTAACACTAACTTTTTCAGAAGTTACATATAGCACGGATCAACAGCACCAGGATATGGTGTGTGCTTCTCTGCATGTGAGTGTGTGTGTGTGTGTGTATGTGTGTGTGTGTGTGTCAGAGAGAGAGAGAGAGAGACAGACAGAGACAGAGACAGAGAGACAGAGAGAGACAGAGAGGGAGAAAGAGAGAAAGAGAGTTATAATGTTATCGGGTGATCTGTGATCTCTTCTCTGTCTTGTCTTCATTTGGTGACCTGTCTCTTTTGCAACTTTGCTTCCACTCTTCTTCAGAAGGTTCTCGGATATTAGCTGGAAAAGGTTGTAAAGATCACTCTAGAGTGTGTATAACCCTTTTTGAAAGCACTAACATCTTCTCTTTTAGCATCTTTTCATTTACATTTCTTTGCCTCAAATGTAGGAAATCAGCTATATCTAATTAAGTGTGGCTAGGAAACTTCCTTAATTGTGTACCCAGGAAGAAAGGTGAACAGATTTTTGGGTGCTTTCTGATTATTAGGTTGACTCTCATTCTCTAGACCATGTCAGAAAAATGTCTACCTACTACATTCTTCTGACATCAGAGAAAGGGAGTAAGTTTTCATTGATAGTTCATTGATAATTTACTCTAGAATAATCAACAAAATCTTTCAGCACTCAGTTTAAGAAGTCCAAAGGATTTAGGAAAACATGAATTATGAGCTCATTTATTTTGACTCCATAGAGAGAGTCTTGTTCTCAATACCAAGCCTTCTTGATAGTCTGAATATGAGAAAACTATTCTTTCATTTATTTGTTGAAGAATGTGATTTTTAAAGTAAAGCTGTTTGATGACTCAAAAAGGCCTTTGACTCTGAAAAAGAATATTAATTTGAAGAATCCAGATAAATGGGAGAGCCATTTTGCTAAATAGTTTTCTAGACCTTTGTAATCTCAGCAGAGTAGGAATGATGGTTGATGGTTTGTTTTTCATTTCTACTGAACAAAGTATATGAATCTGGGAACACTGCATTAAGTGTTGTTTAATTGATGTCATATGGTAAGTTTCACCTAGTTTAAAAGCTGTGTGGAAACCACTTTCCTATAGAAAAGTGAGAAGAAAATAGATATCCTCTAGCCTTTTCTGTCTTTCAATTTTAACAGTCATTACAACAGAATTCTCAGGGTTTCCATTTCAATGGAATGTACTAAAATATACAGTGGAATTAATGTGAAAAATTCAGGAATGCTCATAATGGAATGTGAGGGTGTCATCTGTGATTTGTTTTGCACTAACGTTCTATATTAATTTTAGATAGAGTGCAAAGCTCCATTTGGAAAAAAAAAAACACCTTATTCATATCTACTTTAGGCTTCACTGGTAATGGGAAATAATTCACTTTATAATTTTACTAATACAAGTCCAGACTGCTATAATTAGAAGTACTAACAATAGTATTTCAAAATAAGGTTAGATGAAATACATATTCTATTTATAGCTCACACAGAGCTCTAAATACAGACTTTATATGAGATACTTAAAACATTTTCTAATACTAACCATTTCTGTAATAATATTTCTGCAGGATGCAGAATAGACATTCTTTTTAGGTTTTATCCTTAAATGTTCATTTTAAAAGTAGATAGATGCTCTGATATCTGTACATACTCTATATAAGAGAGCTTATTTCAAAATGTTTTAATTCATTTATTTTTATTTTATGTGTTTAATTGTTTTGTCTATATACACAGAAGAGTTCTGCAAACATGCTATGTCCACAGAGGCCGGAACAGGGTGTTGCATTATGGACAACTCCTAGCAGCATTTGGGTGCTGGGAAAGGAATCAAGTCCTCTATAAGAATAGCCAGTGCTCTTAATGCCTGAGCCATCTCTCCAGCCCCAAGAGCACATTATAGCATATATTAAAATGTCATTAAAGTGAATACTGTGGTTATCATGTTCTGAGAGGCTACCCCAGGGTAGACATAATACCAAAAGTAGGCATAAGTTGTCCCAGGAATTAACTCCTATTAAACCAAACTTTAAATCTCACAGAGGTGAGCAAATAACCATGTGATTACCAAACTCCATGCAAATATTTTCCAGAGCAGGAATCAGTTAAGGTGTGTTTCATTCTACATCACACTTTCATTTCTCAATCCAATTAATTCATTATAAAAAGAAAAATAATTCAACCAACTTGATATACTGGAGGTAGCTCAAGGAGATAAATAAGCCAACAATGGTTTCTTTTATTTAGTGCGGATAGCCAAGCTTCTTAGGAATAAGGACCTGACAGTCTGGGGGCCCTAACAACACCTAGTTATCTGGTAACACTATTGAAGTTTCCAGGACCCTGTGTTTTCTTATCTGGAAATCATTTCTTTTTTCTTCTTCCTGAGAAACTCCAATTCTCCTGTTTAGCTACTCTTTCCTTTGATCCTTTGACTAATTCATTGCTGCTATTGTGTTTTCTTTTCAGTTTGTACATATAAGAAAATTGTCTCCTTATTTGTCATTGTTGGAAAGTTCATTTTTATAAGTGGATTGTGAGTTCCTTGGGAAACACCTCTGCAGCTTCATAATTGCTCTTCATAGTGGATGTGGAATTGAAGGGTGAGGATTTAAGGGTTAATATGTTAAAATGTAAAAAATGTAATATATGTGTACATCATTTAATTGAATCCCCATTATCTATTTTATAAATTGATGATGGTAACAAACAAAAAAGAAAACTTATTAGATCCATATCCTTAATGAACATAGATGCAAAATTTCTCAACAAATACTTAACAAACCGCATACAACCAAAAGATCATTCACCATGATCAAGTAGACCTATCCCAGAGATGCAGGCAAGGTTCAATACACACAATTCAATAAATATCACCAATAATATAAATGGACTCAAAGACAAAAAGCACATCATCATCTCAATAGAAGGAGAAAAGGCTTTGGAAAAAATCCAGCATGCATTCATTATAAAAGTTCTAAAGGGGCTGGGCGTGGTGGTGCATACCTTTAATACCAGCACTAGGGAGGCAGAGACAGATGGATCTCTGTGAGTTCAAGGCCAGCCTGGTCTACATGGTAAGTTTCAGGACAGCTGGGGCTACAGGGAGACCCTGTCTCAAAAAGACCCCCCCCCAAAAAAAGTTTTAAAGGGAAATAGAATGGGAGGAAAATAAATCAAAATAATTAAAGCTATATACAACAAACTCACAGCCAACATCATTCTAAAGGGAGAAAACTTGGATGCATTCCCACTAAAATCTGGAAGCAGACAAGGATGTCCATGATCTCCACTCCTATTTCAATATTAGTGCTTGAAACTCTTGCTAGAGCAATAAGACAAGAGAAGGAAAGCAAAGGAGTACTAGTTGGAAAAGAAGAGGTCAAATTATCCCTTTTTGCAGTCCATATGATACTATACCTAAGGAATCACAAAAATTCCACCAGAAAACTCCTAGAACTGATCAGCACTTTCATTAAAGTGGCAGGTTACAAAGTTAGTTGACAGAAATCAGTAGCCTTTCTATATACCAATAACAAGCAATTAGAGAAAGAGTAAAGGGAAACACTCCCATTTACAATAACTGCAAAAAAAAAAAAAATCTTGTAATAAACCTCACCAAAGACATCAAAGATCTCTACAACAAAAATTTTAAATCATTAAAGAGATTGAGGAAGACACCAGGAGATGGAAGGACCCCCACTTGATCATGGATTGGAAGAATTAATATTGTTAAAATGACCATCCTACCAAAAGCAACGTATAGATTCAATGAAATCCCAATAAATTCCCCATGACATACTTCACAGAATGAGAAAAAAAACCTTAAATTTGTATGGAAGCACAGAAGACCTGAATAGCCAAATGAACCCCAAGCACAAAGAGCAATGCTGGGGGGATTACTATACCATATCTCAAAGTATACTACAAACCTATAGTCTTAAAAATAGCATGGTACTAGCACAAAAATAGACGCATAGATAAATGGAATATCACTGAAGCCCCAAATCTGAGTACATGCAATTTCAGCCACCTGATAGTTGAAAAAAGTGCCAAGAACACACAATGAAGGAAAGACAGCACCTTCAACAAACGGTGGTGGAAAAACTGGATCTCCACATGTAGAAGAATACAACTAGATCCTTATCTTTCACCTTGCACAAAAGTCAAATCCGAATGGTTCAAAGACCTTTGTGTGAAACTTGGAACTCTGAAACTATTAGAAGAAAACATTGGCAGTGACTTATAAGATATAGATGTAGGAAAGGATTTTTTACATCAGATATCAGTTGCTCAGGAATTAAGATCAATAATCAACAAGTGGGACCTCATTAAACTGAAAAGCTTCTGTCACCAAAAGAAACAGTCAAGAAAGTGAAGAGAAAACCCACAGAGTGAGAAAAAATCTTCACCAGCCACACATCTGACAGAGGTTTTGCATCCAGATGATGCAGAGACCCGATAGTTCAGTGTCTTGCCACAATGGGAGGAAAATTACGCTATATCTGTCATCTGCTCCACACATCAGGGACTTTTGCAGAAGACACTGACAGAATGTAAGAGCTGGAAGAGGAAGGGGTGAAGTGTTAGCTGGAAGTGTTCTCTGACCACTATGCTAGTAAGCCATAGTCACATCTCCTCATGCTTGTCAAAGTGGAAAGGGGAGTCAGTTACGCCTCCCACACAATCAGGTGGCTTTAGTTGCATGTGGGGGAAGGGCAAAGGTTTTAAACGCAAGAACGCCATGAGGCACCTCTTTTGATATTTTGTGCGTCTGTTGGAAAGTCACAGGGTGTATATTTGAATGTGGACTTTCCAGTGCAGCTGTAAATGGGGGGGCACCCACTCTTCTGTAAATAAACACTCACCCTAGGCTGTATTAGCAAGCCCAATAAACTCACAAAAATATAATCAGAGTAAAAATATCTCCAAATGATAATTTTGTCAATAAAACATAGATTTGATGTAGTTATCTTGACACATATGCAGCAGAAAATTTCCCCTAAGCAAAGCAGAACGACTCAACCATCTTAATATGTTATGAACCCATCTGAAATCTTTGGTGTGAGGACATCCAGGGTAGGAGATGATGGATGCAAGAAAATACTTTGTCTTTGTCAGAGTAATGTGTTCAATATATTACACAAATTTTTTCCTCCAAATCTTATACAACTTCTGACTTTCAAGATCTTTTGCCTTTTCTATGATGTCAAATCTCCAATGCCATAAAAAATCCTAGATGTGTAAGCATCGCACCTCAGTGCTTCCACATTGTGTCTGCAAGTCTATAGAATAAAGGATCTTTGCATGGGGCCTTGTATAGTAAAAGGCAGATGTGTTAAGAATTGCTGCTGATGAAGAGTCATATGTTGATTCTTAGTTGAATAATCTGCTTTCACAAACTATATAAAACCACATTGAATGTATACCAAAGAATGAACTCCCATGAAACTTTATAGGATGTTTTTAACTGATTACCCAACACAATGTACAGACTGAATGATGATAGGTTTACGATAAAGCAGCATCTTCTTAAACTAGCATAAACAAAAATAAAGAAGATTATACACCAGGAGTGAGGGAATGGCCAAAACACTTTCTTTGCTTCACTAGATTGCTGGAGTGCTAACATCTTGCTAGTATGGCTGTTATCATGCATGTTTATAGCACCTTGTGAACCATATTATTGACTTGAGTTTTAAATCCAGAAACTTTGGTTAATATTGCTGTCTACACTCAAAGTGGAACCCAGGATCTAAAAGTTGGTCAATAAACATTTTAGTACTGCTCTTTTCTAGCTATCTGAATTCAATAATGGTAACTTTCTAGACGCTGTGAAATGGAAAGTCAAAGAACGATTTATGAAGCTTAGCTATGCATGGCCAGATAAGAAAGCCTTAACTGATGCTTGCAGGATTCTCTTTAATGAAATACAAGTTGCCAAGATAAGTTTAGGTAAATGAAGCTTCTGTCACATTATGTTATAGTGAAAGAAATGACAGACAGAACCCAGCAGATGGAGGTTAATAGAGAATGGAGATGCCAGACAATGCAGTTTAGGTGACTGCACAAAGATGGGGCAGATGCATTACTGCTGTGACTATAAACAAGTTCACAATGCCACACACATCCATGGAATCTGTTCAAATTGAACACAGCAGCTTTCTTTGTTGATGTTGTCACCTGGGCCACATGCAGATTATATTTCTGAGCCATCAGTTCCTTTCAAATAAAAGCTCCTGCATTCAGTACCAACTCCATTTAAATAGACTGTTAACCTTAAAACCTCCAGTGTTTTGCCTTTTCAGTGTGTCCTTAGGGTCTCGTCTGAATATTATGTGAAAAATGTGACTTCCAAGGCTATTATTTAAATGAAGGAATGGTCACATCTCTGCACCTCTCCTTTTCTCAACTTGAATGCATACTGAAATCATGACATATAAGGATTATGAGAACTCAACTGTGTCACTAAAGAAAAAAAATGGGAGTGGACCTGAAAACAAGAAATGGAATTTGGGACTTCAGATCTGGAGGGTCTGAGGTTGACTTTGTCTCAAATGAATATTTGTTTAGCATCAATCCTGCATTCCACTACAGTTGGGATTGTGGGCAACCTCAACTTCTATGCAAACCTACAAAGGTGAAAGGGAGGAGTTAAAGGCTCTGCGATATTTGTCATTGAAGTTACCTAACAAACAAATATTGGATTTCTCTTTGGTCATTAAAGTCCCAAAGTCCTACATTTCTTACCATGTATAATTGCAAACAAAACATCAATAAAAATGAGCATAAGATTGCACACAAACACATACTCATGAATGTATACATCAACTCAAACATGGTACATTGTATGATCATCATATGAAAATATCCAAACTTCTGCTTTTGGCAAAGAACATGTGATATACTCTAGAATGTTAATTAGTCTACCTTTTCACTTTCTTTACCCTCATTCTCCATTTTCCTCCCTCCCCTCTCTTCTCTTTCTCTGTCTCTGTCTCTCTGTCTCTCTCTCTCTCTCTTCTTCCCACCTTTCTCTTCTCTCATCTCTGTCTCTCCGTGTTGGCATACGTCTCCTCTATCCACGTAAATCTTTCATTTACAGATTAGAATTTGGGGATATCATACCCCATGTCTTTTTGTCATGGGAGAGTGCAAAGAGTAGTTTGGAGCACTATAAATGGAAGTTTGAATCTAGACTTATCTATAAATGCCCACATGATAGGGAAATATAACTTTTCTGAATTGGGCACTGCATACATAAAATAGATGCCAGATAGAGGGCCATCTGGACAAGATCAAGCAATGTACTTCAGAATGTTTCAATTTCAAAATAGTGTATTAGGGGAAAGTAGAATATCCAGACTCAAAGAAGAACATTTGGCAGCTCATAAACATTCCACCTCCCTCTTCTATTTCCCATTTTAGAAGCCCTTGACCTAGTTAAATCTTAATTCATTAATTACAGGTATCAAACCTGTTCTTTTATAAGGTTTTTCCTCTAAATTGTTTAAAGACTCAAATGCAGGCTAATTGTAGGATAACACCAGTAAAAATTTTTTGGAGGGGCTAGTGGGCTCCCTTCCCTCCCTGCTGAACTACTTGGCTATTCACAGACTCTGGGAATGTTCTCGTACAAACTGGGGCACCCACTAGGTTGCAATGGACAGCTCCAGAACTGTGGTCACTGATGGCCCTGATTAAATTCAGTGGCTGGGTCAGAAATCAAAACATAAACACTTGAATGTGGAAAAGAGACCTTTAGGGAGAAAGGGTGGTTGACAGGGTAGGAAGGAGATGAGAGAAGCTAGGAAGGAAGAGTAAGCAGATGTGTAATGTTTTGTATATTATGAAATTGTCAAAAGCAAATTTAACTAATAAAAAATATCCTCCAGCAGGATGCACAAGTGGCACAGCTGCATGTAAGTCAGGTCTTAAACCATTCTCTGGAGACATCTAGACCCACCTAGAGACCTTCCCTTTTCATAATAACTTACAAACATAGCATGACCCTTTCATTCTCATTAATGTACCCACACCAACGACCCACAAGCCAAAGACCACCATGGCAAAATTACTTGGAAATATTCTTCAGTGTCACCACCTCTTTGTTCTACTCCTGCTCAACCTCACACTTCTTGCAGTGCTCTGTAATTCTAGTGTCCTGTTTGGACTTGGACAATGACTTTTCATTAATGTACCCACACCAACGACCCACAAGCCAAAGACCACCATGGCAAAAGTACTTGGAAATATTCTTCAGGGTCACCACCTCTTTGTTCTACTCCTGCTCAACCTCACACTTCTGCAGTGCTCTGTAATTCTAGTGTCCTGTTTGGACTTGGACAATGACTTTACACAGTGGTGAGGTTCTCAGGGCAGCATCCCTTCAGTCCTTTGAATCCTCAAGCTCATCAGACCCTTGTTGCTCTAAGATTTTAGCAATGATGATGTTCACACTTTCTGTGAAATAATCATCTGTTTCTATTTAGTTTCCTTCAGTTTATCTTTCCTGTCACAGTTTGAACTTGAATTTTCTTTCTCTGAAAGTTAAGTCCTTCTGACCAATTTCACACTGATTTTTAGTTATGATTTTTGTGTATTTTAAAACATTTATTATCCATTAAATTTTAAAGTTCATGATGCTAGAGGACAACGTTTGCATATGCGCCCAGCTGCACATTTAGTTAATCCTACAGATTCATTGGGTATTTAATAGTTGTGTGAATGAATGAATGAATGGGTGCAGAGAAGAGTAATTAAAAGACATCTGTCCAAATTACTTTTTAATCTTGTAAAATAACTCAAATTTTACTTTTCTTTTTCTTTTTGGTCTTTTTGAAACAAGATCTCCCTGTAGCCCTAGCTGGCCTGGAACTCACTACGTAGACCAGGC
Source organism: Nannospalax galili (assembly GCF_000622305.1). Classification (NCBI taxonomy): domain Eukaryota; kingdom Metazoa; phylum Chordata; class Mammalia; order Rodentia; family Spalacidae; genus Nannospalax; species Nannospalax galili. The sequence continues at coordinate 8,366,511 of NW_008360331.1, read as the reverse complement.
TGGCCTTGAACTCACAGAGATCCGCCTGCCTCTGCCTTCCAAGTCCTGGGTACAGGTGTGTGCCACCACACCCAGCTACTTTTCTTAATTATTTGAAAATGCTCAATAATGTGTACTGTTAACTACTTTGGCCATTTATATGCCTTTAAAATGTTTATTTTTATATTAATTATATTTTGGAAAACATTTGATGAATAGAAAAAATTTCCCTATTCTTGTAATGGTTAATAACATCAATGTTTTTGTATATTTATTACTATTTCAATTTTATCCTTATTAGTATAAAATTCATAACATAAAATCATTTGGGGTCTATATATTTTCAGTAGTATTCTTTATCCCTTTCTCATTTTGCTTTTTTATATAAACCTCTGTTTTACATTTGCTTATTTTTTGTATGTTTATGAGTGCTTATGTGCCACAGCGAGTATGTAGAAGTGAAAGGGTGATTTAAAGAAGTCTGTCCTTTTCTTTTTTATGGGTATCAAGGTTAAATAAGTTCCTGTCTTCACCCCTTCTGCTGTTTTCCCTCTTATCAATGTGATACATTAGTTAGCATTGATGAACAAGGGTGGATATATTGTCATTAACTGACATCTATGGCTTATTTTGGATTCTGTGAGTCTTGTAAAGTGTTTACTGACATGCGCAACACACAGAATGATCTTGCTGCCTGGGAAATTCCCTGTTTTGTTTTTTTTAATAACCTAATTATCCCCTTTTTTCTGCCAATCCTCAGCCTTTGGTAGTTCATCTGATAGAACAGGAAACTTTAAACTAGATATTTGTTATTTTCCATTTTGTCTTGTTTACTTTTTCAGTAAGAATATGAACTACATAATACATTATCATGAGATAATTCATATAAAAATTTCTTTTCAAAAATCCAATTGTTATGTTAGACATCTCAGCAAAAGTGAAGTCATAACTGTACCGTATTTAGTGCCTTCATTAATCATAAAATATATAACTTGGCAGTAGGAACAGGTTATAGTCTCTTAAAATGTGCTTAAGCAATAGCTATGATTTGGATACACCAGAAAGCCTGGATTTTATGAAGGTGTGTCTATTGGATGACATAACAGATGAATACACTAGTAAATACATGAAGTTTACTACTAAACATCTCAGTAACATCTGTTCTGCTATTAAGAACTAGGAAGGAATGAACCTTTTGCAATATCTTCTCTTTCATTTTCTCAACTATAATGCCTTGGTTAATGCTAAAGTACTGTTTGTGCTGTTAGTAATGCAGTATCCCATTCAGCATTTCTAAAAGTTTAAAGTCTTCCTTGAAAATTGGAAAGATTACAATAAAATTTACAACAATGACTGTTTTTCCAGTATACTAAGGTACCTTTTCTAAATTAGCCTTGTGCCACTATAGCATGACACCTGTCACAGCATGCTTATGGCATGTTCATGTTTCTGGAAGCTTAAGTACAAGATTTAACAGCCTCATTGCTTTAAGTACCCACTGAATATACAGGCAGCAATGCCAGGAAAAAGTGATCATATCTCAAGCTGAGAGACAGAGAGTCAGAGAGAAGAGAATAGAGACCCATGATCAACTTCAAGGGCACACATCCAAAGACTTCAAGATTTATTGATGGTTCCTGCTTCCTCACATTACCAGGATCTCTCAGTGTTGCTGTACTAGGGAGAAAGATTTTATGAATGGGCCCTTGGGAGACATAACCCACATTCAAACCATGCAAATGATTTTCATATATTAATTTGGATTGCATGAAGCTTATCCTGTATCTTCTCACTCCAACCACTATAGCTTAGTTTTGTAATCATTTCCTATGTATGCCTGACTTCTTGCTCACCAGAACTGAATGCATCTCCCAAAAGACCGAGGTTGTGGCTTATTCATGTTTGACACTTCTGTGCTCATAGCTCAGACTTTGACATAGAACAAGGCTTGTATACTTAGTTTCTTCATCTGACACAACAAGTATGATAAAAACATAAAAGCTACATTGAGTAGAGCACACATGAAAAGAATTTCATCTCTAGTCATTGATATTCTCTCAAAATATTCATGTAACCCCTTGCATTGTATTTTTCAATTTCCTTAAAAAATGAAACAAGTGAAAGGAAAGGTAATTATGTTTAAACAAAGCACGAGTACTTAGGAGGGAGTTCTAAGTTCATGATTTTAGAAATTATGCTTTCATGCTTGTATCCCTATGTAGCACTTTTCTTCTTTCAAACTCATTAAATTGTTAACAGCTTGATTATCTTCTAACAATGAAAAGGAGCCCCACACATTCCTCAAAAGCATGATTATCATGATCCAAGAATATCATAGCCCTCAAGATTACTGTTCATGAAAACATTGCTATTAACAAGGAGATCTGTAGAATTATCTTTATGTTTTGAGAGAAGAAACACATAATGCTATATTTAATTTAAAAGGCATTTTATTGTTTTATTGGTATTTCCTCTCCCTGTCTAACCTCTCTTCTCTGTCCCAGGTTTAAGTAACACATTTCCCCCATTTACCATTGATAATAAACCCTCTAAAAATACACATACAATATCTATACCTGAGTCCATTTGTATACCTGAAGGCTATATAACAAAGAACACAGTGCCAAGCAGAAGGACTTTTCCCTGAGTTGTTGGTCAGGGTAGTTCAAGAGAATCCCCAAATAATGCGGACTATTGTGGCAGACTTTGATTATCTCCCAGAACAGAACTTGAAGATAAGACCCTGTTGCTGAAGGCAGGACATACTTCAAACATAGGACATGGAGCAATGGAGCTGGAACTGACCTGGAAACCTTCTCCCTCAAGACTAGCTCTCATAATTCTAGAGGATACTATGCAAGCTGCTAAGGGAGAAAATCAATAAATGGTCTAACCCTGCTGTAAATCCTAATAATCACAACTTTCCAGCAAACTTTCTTTATTGGTGCAGTTGTGGCCTTTTATCTAGAAGGTAGTCAACAGCTATCTAATTGGACTTAAAATCCTCTCAATGGGAGGGACCTCATGAGTGGTACTGTAAATATAGCCTAATACACATGGCTGGAGAAGATATAGATCCTAGAGCAAACTCTACCTCTGTCATATATCTACACAAATGAAGTTTCTTACTGTATGCTAAATATGTATCCTTATATTTACAGACAAGTATATATACATCACTCATCAAAGCAGCTTCTTTTTGCAATAGATGAAGGCTACTGCAGTTATTTAGAACTGGCCACACAAAGAGAATATGTGTCTGAGAGATGCCCAGCCCTAAGTGATATATCTACAGTGACCTGGACACCTAAGGCTCGTGGAACTTTGCAGTGCGTGGGGTAGAGAGAGTACTAATACACCCCTCAACTCTTAACAGTGAAGCTTTCTTGTACAACAGAGTGTGATGCTCACTGAAGGCCACAACTGGCCAAGTTTTAGAGAATAAGAGACTGCAGAGTGCATATCCCTGGATAGGATTCCTATATTAAACCTCACCCACCCAAGGCTCAAGGGGTGGAAAGATTGCAAGATCCAAGGTTGGTGCATAAACATAAGAAAACAGAGGCATCCAGGACACTGAGAACTTGCTCATATGAGCTTGCAACAATGGTGACAGCATGCACAAGACCCATGCTGACTCAGACTAAAACTGCGTAGAAAACCAGAGATGGGCATTAGGCCCTGGCCCTAGCTGAGGGCTGCTGGGTGAAGGAGAGCAGATCTTCTTTAAGGGAGTGACTCTAAGTGGGCTTACTAGACTCCAGTGGATGAACTTGCACAGAAGAACATTTGGGTACAAATGATCGACCGGATGGGACTTAACATATGTGACAGAATGCATGAAACCCAGTGGGGAGAGTTATGGGGGGCATAGATGGGGGAGGGGGGTCTAAATTCGATTAAGATCTATTATATGAAAGGTACAAAAACTCAAAAATTTTTTAAAAGATCTGGAACCAGGAAAAAGGAAACAATTGTTTTCGTTTCCATGTATCTATGTTCACATGCATAATAAAAGAGCATGTCCCTACTGAGTTCACGTCATAAGCACTTTGCTAAGTGCATAGATAAGATAACTTTAGCAAATCCCCATAAAATGGTTTTCATATGGAATTGAAATTTTCCACATTTTATAGAGAACTTAATAAAATTGCACAGACATTATATTTGTCAATGTCACAAAGACAAATAAAATAAGTAGTTCTGAATGGAGTGTGATTCAAGTGTCCTTAAATATTGGCTAAAATAGTATGGATTAACGCCCAGAATATACCCAAGTCAAAAACAGGACATCAATGAATTGAACTTTGGTAAATAGAAAGATTTCTATTCTGTGGTTGAATAGAACTTAATTTTAGATACAGAACAAAAACCCTGATTCACCTATTATAAGATTGTGCTAGTATATGTATTTTACCTCATTTTTCTTGAGACAGGTCTCCCTGTAGTCCCAGTTGACCAGGAACTCACTATATAGACTGGCTGGCTTCTATCTCGCAGAGATCAGTCTGCCTCTGCCTTGTGGTTACTGATGTTCTCAGAGCGCCTGCCATCTCCTCTGTCCAACCCACTAGAGTGAGTTGTCTTCTGATGTATGTTTTACCCACCGGCTCTGATCTTTTCTGTGCCTCAGTCTCACGTGTAATAAATGGGGCTATTTAGAATAGCAGTCAGTTTCATAAATGCTTTGTAGGAATTAGATGATTAGAATACAATGTTTCTAAGTGATTTCTGGCAGATAGTAATGAAGCAACAAGTATTAGCTTAATAAAGATAGGAAATCAGATTCTTCTTATGTATAAAAGAAAGTACTTTATTTAATATGCTAATTTGAAAGAGCTTTCACTTTCAATAAATTAATTTATCCTAATAGTTTTTAACCCTATTATATTTGATTCTCCATTATGTTTTATAAAAATCAATTTTAATAACCCATCTATTAACTTGAAAAGAAATACATTCTGAAGATAATTACATAAAATATACTACTTTGAATGAAGTCTGAATATATAAAGAAAATTGATTTATGATATATTAGTATACATTGAAATATAAACAAAATTAATTGTAAGTACACTAGAAGATGAAAATACAGTCAGATGTTTTTATTTATTTACAATGAATAAATTTGAATTAAATGATCAACACCCTTTCCCTGAAAAAAAAAAAAACCACAGAAAAAAGGGACAGTGTCTTAAGTTATTGGAATAAAACAAGTGTTTTCTAAGACATACTATAAGAGAAAAAAGAATTTCATTTAATTAAAATAGATTAGTGTCTTAGTTTGATTCTCCATTGCTGTGACAAAATACTCTGACCATTACCAACTTGGGGAGGAAAGGGTTTATTCAGCTTACATATCCCAGGTTGCAGTTCATCAGGGAGCCCAAGGTAGGAACTCAGGGCAGGAACCTGGAAGCAGGAGCTGGAGCACAGGCCATGGAGGAAAGCTGCTTACTGGCTTGCTCCCCTGGCCCCTGCTCAGCCTGCTTTCTTGTGCTACACAGGCCCACCTGCCCAGGTGTGGCACCACCCACAGTGGGTTGGGCCCTGCCACATCACTCATCAAGAAGATGCCCCTCAGACATGGCCACAGGCCAGTCCAATAGAGGCAATTCCCCAACTGAGGCTCCCTCAACCCAGCACAATTAGAAACACGGCAACGTTGCATTATGTAAGTAGAGAAAGATGCTGAGGAACTACATCCATACAAATGCCAAGCAAGGCTTGTATGCTGCTCTAAAGTGGATCCTAAGTATGTGGCAAAGGTTTATGTGTTAAAGTCCACAGAGATACATTATTGAGAGGTGCCAAATCTTTTGATTGTCCATATGGGGTTAATAATTTTCTTCAACACAAGTACCCAATATGCGTTGCCTCTTCACTGGCTAAAAGCACTGCTGCTACTCAATCATGAACTAGAGCCTTTAAAACTGCTGCTCAATCATGAACTAGAGCCCTTAAAACTGTTTGTCAAAATAAACTTTTCTCTTGGGGCTAGAAAGATGGCTTAGTGACTAAGAACAGTGGCTGTTTTTGCAGAAGACCAGCACCCACATTGAGGCTAACATCTCTTCTGTCTTCTGCAGGCACTGCATGACATGAATGGACTTAAACACATGCAGCACAACGCTCATACAGAGAAAATAAAAATAATAAAAATTTAAAAAATGTTCTCTTTGTATATTACCGCTGGAACTTGTTAGGATAACAGAAGTATGACTAACATGTGCAGTATCGTTTTGAAATTGCTTTGCTTTATGAATGGCTACAATGATAAACTTGTGTCCCAAAGAAGCTAAATATAGAATAATGCATCTTGTCTGTGAATGCATCGAAGTTCTTATAGCTCATGAAAATGCTCTCAATTATTCAAACGGTGAATAATAAGAGTACAAACCATCCCTATCCAATCAGAATTGGCACCCATTCTATTTTTGTATCTGTAGAAGAGAGACTTCTGAGTGGATTTTTTTCAATCCACATCAATGGGAGGATTTCAATATTTCAGGAACAACACTACAGCTACAGCTGTTCAGGTGAACCACCCGAGATTATTCCTCATTGCAGAAGATGGTCCTGAGCACTTCAAGCGTAAATGGCCCATGTGGCCCAACAATGTCTGTGGTGCCTTCCTAATGATAATGACTCAACAATGACCTAAATATTTAAAAAATAACACTGGGGAGAAACGTTATTATTCCATTTAGAGTAAAGCACAGTGTGCATAGTTGTTATTAGTGAGAAAAACTCTCTTATGCTTTAGTAGGAATATAAAAGATTTGTAGAGACATTAATATCACTGTAATATAGCACTTTTGCCAGTGAATAAAACCTTAATGAGAGAAAGACTTTTATCCATGTACTCTTATGAATGTACTCAAATTAAGAGGATACTGGCATGTGTGGTGCAGTAAAAACTTGCTAAGCCAATCTGCCAAAATATACTGGCTAAATCCATTATGTTGTCTGAACCTTGAAGTATCTCACTCTCAAATACCTGCTTGACACCTGGTTGCAGTGACCAGGAAGTTGCTGTTTCTGTACAGAGCAGTATATAGTCTGGGAAATAATTACTTATGCGCTTTTTAAAAGCTCATGTTAACAAAATCGTATGCATTGTACTTCAACACATTATAAATAATTTAGATTTAGTATGAATATATGTTACTTGAAATTCACTTCTAAAAGGAAAATTTTTTAAATTTAAAAGATTTTACTATTTTGATTTTCCAAAAGACATTAAAGATGTTTTGTGACTAGTTTTCAGATCATTCACCTGATCTATAGACTATAACATTCAATATAATTCTTAGAAATTTAAGTTACTTTTGAATATTTACATAGAAACAGAAACTTTGTTTTTAAGCAGTAAAGGACTTGCATATAATATGTTCAATATAAATTTGGAAAATAGAGAATTAGGACTTATTATTTTATGTTATTTTAATTTTATGTGTATTAGTATATTGCCTGAATTTATGTGAGTGCACTCTTTTGCAATGCCTCAGAGGTGAGTAGAGGGTGTAGGATTCCCCTGGAACTGAAGTTAAGGACAGTTCTTAGCCACCATGTGGGTACTTGGAATCAAACCCAGGTCCTCTGCAAGAGCAGTCAGTGTTCTTAACCGAGGAGCAGTTTTTCCAGCCCCAGAATGTAGTTTTAAAATAATAAAAGTAATTTAAGCATTTACTAATAAAATTAAGACAACAAATTACTTGTGTAATTTAAGTGATCTTAACTTTAATATGTGGTAGGGTTATTATCTTCTGGTATAGACTTTTAGAATCTGTATGATGTTACACATGAATTATGCAAGAAAGACTGGTTAAGATTTGGAAGGTTTCAGTGGACTTACGCAGAAACTAGAATTAAATAATAAATTAATCTCCTCTCCCATTTTTAGATAGTAAATCAAGACCAGAATAAAAAAGCAAAAATATAAAGCTTTCCTTTCCATTACTGAACCCTAATGACCGACTGACAGATACAGTGTAACTTGTTATTTCTAGGTTACATTTAAAGAATAATTCTAGAGAAATGCCACAAATATAGGGGATACAAGTATAAGTATACATGTTATGTGAAAATAGTTTACAAGTTTTTACTCTTTTTATTTTATGTGTATTGCCTGCATATATGTGAATGCATCCATCTCATGTAATGCCCGTGGGGCCAGAAGAGGGTGTTGTATTCCCCTAGAACTGGAATTAAAGACAGTTGTTAGCTGCCATGTAGGTGCTGGGAATCAAAGGCTGGTCCCCTACAAGGGAAACCAGTGCTCTTAACCGTTGAGCCATCTGTCAAACCTCAGAACCTCGGTGTTTTTCAAGTTTATCTTTGCTTTCTCCTCTGACTGATAGAAATGAGGTAAAATCTGTTATCAAGAGTCTCTTAATGCTTATTTGTTAATACATTTTATAATAATGCAGGAAGAGAAGAAGTGAGTTGTAGAAAACAGATTTAATTTCCAATTCGTGAACTAATCTCTACCAGGAAAATCAAAGCAGCAGAAACTGAATCAGCACAATACAAGAGAAGCATGTTGAGTACCCAGCTGTTGTATTTATGGAACATCTCCAGAAAATAACTGAAACTTTAGATATTCAGTAATTTTACAGTGTGGTGAAGGGATAAACAAGTTGTTTTGAGCTAAAAACAAAAAAAAAAGGTCACTGGTACATCCCTCTTTGTGTCAACATCTGTCTCAATGCATCTCTAACTGAAACACACCCTAAAATAAAATTTGTCTCTATGGATGAAGGCTAGGAAGTTGGCAAGATTAAAGCTTTAGCTAGGTAATCAGAAAGACAGAGATCTGTAATGCTCATAAAAGGTTTGATAGGTTAAAAGCTGTTATCACAAAATATGTCCGTGCCAAAAAATACTATTACTGGGTATACATTTTAACTTAACAGAATTTTTCTAAAATTTATGGCTATTGCTAAGACGAGTCTTTTTAGTAGTTTTTCTCAATGTGTTCTCTTCTAAGACAAAGATTTTACATTTAACATCAAAGCACCATAAGCTCAAAATTTTCCCCATTGAAATGACTACTCTAGGTGAACTTATTGTGCTTGACCAGGGGCAGATTTATAGCCCTGGTACCTAAATAAGTTGTATATTCCCCCTAAACAATATCAGTTTAACAGTAGCTCCTACACTTTGTAGATAGCAGAAAATGATTTTCTGGAAGTATACGCTATATCATTGCAATTTTGTCCAAAACTACCTGTAAGTGGCTTTCCTGGCCACTCACACCCACATCTGTCTACGTGAAAATGCAGTTGCCCACCCCATCAATCGCATTCAGTTGTTCAGTTCATTTTTCAGTTGTGCAGAAAAAAAAATGTCGATTTTCAAAAGCCAACCTATTCACAATAGTAGAGGAGATCAATTTCATGCTGTCACTAAGGGAACACAGTGGGGCATGCTGGTGTTTTCACTGAGTTGTGAAGGGAAAGAGGTAGATGATTATTTTTACCTACTTGATTCTCATTTGAGATGCATTCAAGAGTCCCTTATCATGAATGGGAAAGCTTTAAATTTTTATTCAAGTTCTGTCACATGTCAGCAAGAAATTAGGTTTCAGTCTATCTGTGAAGTGAGCATAAGAATATCAACTTTATAATTTTCAGGAAGTTAGATTTGCTAATCAAATATTAAAAGATCAGCTGTAAAATAGAATTTATAAATAAATGAGGATGATGATGAGGATGAACACTGGTTTTATGGAGAAGAATAATATTTAATATCCTGCAGGCTAAGGTTGGTTGTTCTGGCTCCTTATTTGTAAAATATTTTGGCACAACATTAACCACAAATGAGGATAATGATAAAACACCTTATTATTTGAATTTTTCACATCATTATTCAGAAACACAAAGGTGTTTGGACAAGTGATTATTCCTTCGATTTTGTGGGGATTACATTTTCATTACTTTTTAATAATAAAATGTGTTTTACTATTTTATATCAGTTGAATGTCTACTCCCTTTTTCATGATCATGAGAGTAAGATTAAAATTGATAGATTGGGAACTGAAGTAAGTAGAGAAAATAGCCAACCAGTGGCATTTAAGTAGAGGAATATTATTCAATTACTTTTGTCAAATTCTGAAGAGAACTGAACAAAGCTAACATCCAGTATAAATATTTGTATCCTTCTCCACCACCCAAAATTCACATTTTAAACTTGTGGCCATTAATGTGATATTACTTAAGGGCTTCAAAAGTTAATTAGGATTAGAGAAGTAGACTGATGCCCTTGTAGGAAAGGGAAGAAAGGTCTGATTGTATTCTAGAGCTCCAGCTAATGTGGCAAAAAAGGCATGTGTTTGAAAGAAAGAGAAATCTAACAGAAACTAAACATCTAGCGCTTTGATACTGGACCTTCTAACCTCTAGAATTGTGAAGGATATTTGTCTGTTGTTTATACGCTTCCATCGATGGCATTTTGTTATGGCCGCCTAAGTAACCAAGATAGTTAAGTCAATGTAATTTTGAATGGAATGGACTTTCTTTCCATTCATGTCAGGTTCCTTAATTATTTTGAAGAAGCGGATTTTACTTTTTTTTAATTTCATGACTCATATTATACAGAAAGTAGGCAGAAGTCTTGGACTCACTGCCTCTGAGGTAATGAAAGTGAACCTGGAAGATGGGCTTAGCTTTCTCATCGATTCTGATATCTAACCCTCAGAAAGCTGCTTCAAGGAATGAAACTGATCTCACTGTGAGAGAATTTGGGGTGATAACATAACCGATGTTGAAATTTATCATAAGCACCACTTTCAAAGTCATCACTGTACTTGCTATTAGCATGATATAAATATGATGGTAATTCATAATTTATCCACTTCTTTTTTTTGTCTATTTATGTCAAATTTCCTGGAACAATTATTAGAGTCGAGGTTCTGGAGTTGATTTTGACCATGGTAATTCTTGTTCATGATCACATTAAACATAGTATTGTTGCCCTGAATCATCAATATGTGCTTTTATATATTGTCTGCTCTGTGTTTGCAACTGGAAGCTCATTCTCAAGACTGAGATTCACAGCGCAGCAGTTGTGACTTTGTTTAGTCATTCTGTCTCTACTATGTTTTCTACTCTGTGTTTACTTTAATTTGGTTTTTTGATATTTTTAATTCTTCTTAATAGTATTCACACTTCAATTAATCACCTCATATTCATCTATGGTATAAGAAAAGAATAAATTTAATATAAATCTCAAATATAAATCAAGCAGAGATAAAAATAAGAAAATGAAACATAGGGCAGGGATTAATATTGTATGGATTCAATTGACAGATTATTTTCTGGTATTCCCTATTATAACTCTGATATCTTTTTTTTTTGAAATTTTTGTGTATTTGTTTTATTTTTCAATGTATATTATTAATTGAATTTTTGTGGATTTTATAAAATAGATTTTGATTATAGTTAGATCTCCTCTATCTGCACTCATCCTCTTCTGATATTAAAACTCAAAGAACTGACAAAAGGTATATTGTCCAAAAGCCCTAGTATTAGAGCCCTAGTGTTGGCTTAACAGGCCAGGGCTAAAGTAGTTCTCAGCATACAAAGTGTCAGACAAGTTAGAACATATACAAATAATGTCATGTTATTGTTAAAGGGTTGAAATTTCACAAAAAGAAACAGATGTATCATGGACCTCCTATAGCCATATTAACTGTGAAAGAAAACAGGAAATGCTCCTTTTGTGGAATAAAATAAAACCGAAAATTGAAAAATCAGCTCTCTTATTGTATCTTTATAGAAAAAGTCAGTTGCAATTGTAGAGCATTGTTAGCAACTTGTATTAATATTACTATTTGGATATTACTTCTGGATTCATTGCTTCTTTGAAAATTCATTACTATTTTGTATATTGTGATATTTTCTCCTTGGCTACTTCCAAGAATTCAGTTTATTTGTTTTTGTTTTATAATAGTCTACAATTTCACCCATAAATGCAATGTAGATTGTATATGTGAATACTTTCTTGAATTTGTGTTTATAATTCAAATACTCTCTTTTTCATTATTTCTGCTTTTTTCTGCTGGTCCTTGGATCACCCATCTAGCAGTCAGATTGCCTCATAAATGAAAGAGTTTTTTAAATTTATATGTGCATATATATTTATTATTTTTATTTTCTGTGTATGTATGTATTGCCTGCATGTAGGTAAGTGCACCCATGTCGTGCAATGCACGGAGGACGGAGGACAGAAGAGGCTGCTGGATCCCCTGGAACTGGAGTTATGGACCCATGTGGGTGCTGGGATTTGAACCTGGGTCTTGTGCAAGAACAGTGAGTGTTCTTAACTGTTGGGCCATCTCTCGAACCCCATGAAAGAGTTTTAACATAACAATTTTAGTTTTATCTCTGGATCTATAACATTATATAAATTAAAATCATTCATGTAGTGTGGGGATCTAAAGGCCCCACTTTGCATAGGTCTGAAAGGAAGTTACTGGGGGCATGGCCTGGCTTACCTTGAATGTCTGAAGAACACTTCTGCACTGTTGGGGAGTGCACGATCAGCACGTGACCATCCTTAAGATACACCCTGGGGGAAAGGGGGGATTTCCAGGTGCCTTTATAAGCTCTGTAATACCTGTAATAAATGAGTCCCTGCTTGACTAGACTCCCCGTTGCATCTGCGTGTCCCCGGTACTGGGGGCGGCGTGGGCTGGTGAACAGTGTGCTTACTCATCCCCAATCATCACTGCACTGGGGGTTGCTGGTTCGAATCCCGGGCAGCTGGCACCCAGTGTGGCACTTAAAGGAAGCTGAAAAGAAGAAAAAAGAAAAGAAAAAAAGAAGGAAAACGGATTGGGGCCAATCGGAAGTTCGGGTTAAGTAAGACCTGAAATATGGGTAATGCAACATTTAAGTTTGAGAATCCAGCGCTTAAAGCGCTGAGAGACACGCTTAAAAACGGCATTGGATTTGCCAGATCCCGTAGCTCAAAAGGTTTAGGCAGAGGCGATCCATTTGGCTCCCTGGCTACTTGGGGCTAATGTTTTTACTGCGGAAACATGGGAATCATGGGAAGGGTTTGAGAAAGAATGCAGAAATGCAACAGATGTAAAACCAAAAGCCGCCAAAGTAAAAAGCAGCACCTCGGGCATGCCCTGCCCAGCTTCAGAGCTTCCCAGGCAGAAGGGCGGGGCAGAGCGGGGCACACGGGGTAGGCCCCAAAAGATGCCCACCCCACCCACCTTGAACTAACGTGTGAGCAGGTCAGGGGCCCTTGGGAAAGCTGTGCAGAGATACAGCCCCCTGGCCTGGCTTTTGACTGGCAGCCACGGCCGCCAGGTGCATTTTAAAAACAACAACAACAACAAAAAAAACCCCAAAACAAAACCACCTTTGATGGTGCTGAAAAGGCCCAGTTCAGGGAAGGTGGCTCAAGGAGGGGCCCTGCCCCTTCAGTTCTGTGGGTGGCCAGGAAACCAGCCTGCCCCCAAATGCTACAGCCCCACCGCAACAGCACTCTCCAAATCCAGGGCCGAGGGAGTCCTTAGTAAAGCCTACAATGCTTTCACTGACTGGGGTAGATATGGAAAAACCAAAAAGCAGCTCAATTCAAGGAACTCATGGCCATTGCTTTCTGAAAGTATTCAGACTTGTAAGCTCCTTAAAGAGAAAAAAGCCCCTATCTTTTTACAGCATCTTAGGGGGTAACAAGAATTGCCTGGGCTTTTATCCCAAGACAATGCAGAGGCAGACAAGATGGCTTACTGCCTCTGCAACAGCCAGGGGTAAACCCTAGGAGACTCAAGCCCAATTCCTTATGGCAGATGGATGTCACACACTATGCCCCCTTTGGAAAGCTTAAGTATATTTTTGTGTCCATCGACACATTCTCACATGCCTGTTGGGCTACCGCTCACACAGGAGAGAAGTCTAAACATTCTCAGTCTCATTTTCTCCAGTGCTTTGCTACTTTGGGATTGCCCCAAAGAATTAAAACTGATAATGGACCATGTCTTGTGAGTAAAAATTTACAATATTTCTTTTCACTTTTGGGAATTCAACACAATACAGGAATTCCCTACAGTCCCCAAGGTCAAGCCATTATAAAACACAACCATCAAAACCTAAAACTTCAATTACAAAAACAAAAAGGGGGAATAAGTCCCCACCAACAGTTGGGTATGGCCTTATACACTATTAATGTTCTTAATTTTCAAAAAAATCAGTTGGAATCCCGGTTTCAGAAGCATTGGGGATGACAGGAACAGAGATCTGTGGTACAGGTAAGATGGAAGGACCCCATTACGGGTCAATGGAAAGGCCCAGATCCATTGCTAACCATGGGTCGAGGCTTTGGCTGTGTCTACCCTACAGGAGATTCAAACCCCATATGGGTGCCTGTGAAAAACCTTAAGTGGGTAGGCCAGGATCTGACTGACTAGCATGACAGTCCATGGACAATAGTTCATGAGACAAAATTCCTCTCTTTATTTATATCTATCTAAGGTGAAGGACCCAGTTCCTTGGCTTCATTGCCAGTCAATCTCTTTGACAACTGGCTGATTGGCTAAAAGTTACATGGTCTCAGAAGTAGTTCAGCTTGTCCTATGCCATGACTTGCTTTGTTTCTCTTGATAATGCTTATCTTTAAGTGTCTTTACCATACAATTCAGTGACAGAGGACCCTTGGAACTGCCACGGCCCACCTCCTCATGATAATGGACTCCCCCAGGACCCCCTCCAGTTGCCCACACTTGGCTAACAGAGTTAGGCAGAGACTTAGACTGTCACGGGCTGGCATTACCCACGCGGCTGCCCTTAATCATGACACATTTTTAGCCAAAGACAGATAAGATGTCCCATGATAAGTAATCCTAAGACAGGACATTCACATGGCCAGGCGCATGATCCAATGATGGGCAAGGCTTGATCAGAGGTGACACAACCTAAGACAGGCAAAAATGCATAAGATTAGAGGAAGGAGATAGTCATCTCTCCTCAGGGAGCTGCCTATGAGGTGGGTAACCCATGAAATTAAATCAGTCCGGCCTTAACATAAAAATTAAAAGGGGAGGTGTGGGGACCTAAAGGCCCCACCTTGCATAGGTCTGAAAGGAAGTTACTGGGGGCATGGCCTGGCTTGCTTTGAAAGTCTGAAGAATACTTCTGCACTGCTGAGGAGTGCATGATCAGCACATGAACATCCTTAAGATACACCCTCGGGGGGGAGGGGGGATTTCCAGGTGTCTTTATAAGCTCTGTAATACCTGTAATAAATGAGTCCCTGCTTGACTAGTCTCCCTGTTGAATCTGAGTGTCCCTGGTACTGGGGGTTGCATGGGCTGGTGAACGGTGTGCTTACTCATCCCCAATCATCACTGCCCAGGGGTCGCTGGTTTGAACCCCCGGCAATGTAGAAAAGAAAATCAATTTATTTCTTTTAAAATTTGGTGATATATGTTTCATACTTCAGATATTAATGTTGAAATTCTCGAACTATCACTTGACCCTGTAGTCATCTGATTAAATAGGAGTGATTGGTGAAAAACACTATTCTTAGGAAATCTTCATTTGAAAAATATTGGATGTTCCGTATTAAAACTAAGTCTTATGCTTATAATTTGAATGCAAATTAGATTTTATATTTTTATCATTCTGTGATATTATCCACTTTAATGAGTATGTATGTGTTTGAGAGAAAGTGAATTCAATATTCTTGATATGTTGAAAAACCTTTTATTATATACATAAATGTCAGTAAATGTAAGATCATTTTCTTTTTCACTCTGAGTTTATCCTTTTCTAAGATTCCTTAGGAGAATCTCTGCACAATGTTGCCCTACATTTTCACATAGCCACCACATCCTCTCAACCCCTCCCAGTAGGATTTTTAATAAAATGCTTGGATCATGAACTATATTCTGGTTTGACCCAGAAAGAATTGACATTCAAAATCCAAGAGGTCTGAATGGCTCAGTCAAGATGAAGTATAAATTAATTGAGAAATTTGATTATAATGACCCTTGAGGAAAGGAATAATATACCTTCTTTTTATTATTAAAATGGTATCTTTGTAATTTAAATGAATGATTGCTAATAAAATACCTCAAATGAAAATGTGTTGAGGTTAAATAAATTAAATAACCACTTCAGACATCCTCCTGATTCAGAAATACAGATAGTTGCTTCTGGAATAAATAGGGTTTTAACCTATTGATGACAACATTTTCATGATAATACTATCATAGTTTTCAGAATAGTGCTGAGATGAGCATGTATTTATTAAGCAAATGCTGAGCTGTTTTAAAGCATTTAGATTAATATTCATTGGCATTTAGCAAAATAAATATGACTTGATATCACACACATACACACACACATGCACACACACTTGAAATTGGCAAGAGTAGTAAAGGGGAGTGCAGATAGGGGATGGAGTCTAAATGTGATCAAAATATACTGTATAAAATTTTCAAAAATTCTCATGGGGCTGGAGAGATGGCTCAGTGGTTAAGATCACTGACTGCTCTTGCAGAGGACCTGGTTGTGCGTCCTAGTACCCACATGATGACTAAGGACTGTCCTTAACTCCAGTTCCAGGGGACTCTGGCACCCTCTTCTGACATATACAGCATTACACGACACAGGTACACTCACATACATGCAGGTAAAACTCTCATACATGTAGGGTGGTTCCATGGAACTTGCATTCAGTGATCAAATTTATGTTTGTCCATTTTTATATGTAACAATTTGATCTCGTCTGATACATCCTGCACATAAATATCACTAATGCAGTTTTTTAAAGGGAAGGTGTATATATGTATTCTCAAAGAAATTATTATTTTAATTGAAATTTTAAGGAATAAACAGAAACGAATCCATACAAAGAATGGGGGATGAAAACCTACAAGTTATGGAAATTGATTATAAAACCCCAAACTGATTAGAAATGGGATTGATGAAGGAAATGAATCCATAGTCTGTGGTTACTGGGGGAGGTGGGGCTAGTTAGTAAATGTGAGAGAGTAAGATTACTTGGCCTACCATGCTAACATTCATAGATTATTTTCAGATTTTTATTCATTAATAGTGGAGGATCAGTGATGGCATATGAATGTGGCATAAATATTTTCTTTGAAAAAAGCACTTTGTGGAAGAAAATATTTGGAAAGAAGGCAAGAATGCATCTAAGGAGTTAAGGAAATCACAGTAGATGGGGTGATTACCTAGAAGGGTATACACAGCAGTGGAGTGGAATGTTTACGACGTGTCATAGATAAAGACATATCAAAGCTAAAGGAAATGAAAAGGCTTTTTTCTAGTGTTTGTTTTTAACCTTGAAAATATTATTGGCACTCCCTTTCCCACACCTCCTTGGGCATGTCATCTCTGCTGTTAGGACTCTTGTGGACGCCCAGATTTGGGAGCTTTCTCCGATCTGCCTTGCAGAGAAGCACTCTTATATAGCAGATGTTAATTAACACAGAGAACCACAACTGGCCAATGTGCAGACAACAGTAGATTACAGAGAACTTACTCCTGAATAGGACACCTATTTCAGACTCCAAGACTTTCAGATCATTGTGAACTCAAGTGTCAGAAAAACTGCAAAAGCCAGAGGAGGTGAATGAGCACAAGGAAATAGTTTTCCAGATAGTTTGTCAGTTACTTTTATGAACTTGCAACAATGGTGACAACATGTAAACCCAAGACAGACAGAATTGCAGAATAGATGTGAGGAGATGGCTAAGAAACTCCAGTCTTACCTGAGGAACACTTAGCAACTGATAGCCCCTGGAAAGAGGATATTCAGTTTCATTTAAGGATGAGACTATTAGTAGGTTTACCAAACTCCAGTGGATGATGGCATTTGGGGACAAAAACCTGACTCTATAATTTATGAGAGAGAGAGAGAGAGAGAGAGAGAGAGAGAGAGAGAGAGAGAAACTAGAGGAAGTCCAAATTGAAATGATGGTAAGGACATGAAGGCATTAGAACCCTGTGTACTCCTGGTGGGAACTAAAATGATATCACCACTGTGGGAAGTACTCAGAAAGTTTTTGAAAAGATTTGACATGAAGAGAACATATGAGTCAGTAATTTCATGCGACTGAACACATACCCCAGAGAACTGAGAGCACATACTTGTCCCAAAGCTTACTCAACATTGCAAGCAGTATCATTTGGAAGAGCAAAATGATGTAAACAACCCAAATACCCATGAAGTGACAAATGACAGTCAAAATGAGGTGCATTTATACAATAGAATATTATTTAGGCAAAGATGCTACATATTATTCTATTCATATAAAACACCCAGAACACTGAAATCTGTAGAGATGGAAAGATCAGAAGTTTTGTAGGACTATAGAAGGAGATGGTGGATGGTGAAATGATAGCTAAAGTGCATGTGTTCGCTAGCTTTGATTATCATACAAAATACATGAGGCAACCCACAGAGAAGCATGAAATGTTTATTTTGCTCGTGTTTTGGAGGCCTCAGTTCATGATCCATTGGTTCGTTGCTTCTGGGATGCATGGTACACCATGTTGAGAGTGTGTGACAATGAAAGCTATTCACTTCATGGTGGCCAAAAACAAAAGAAATAGAGGAAAGGATGCAGGGAGAAATAGAAGAAGGGAAAAGAGGAGGAGGAGGAGGAGAAGAAGGAGGTGGGGGAGGATGCAGGGGGAACAGGAGGAAGAAAAGGATGAAGAGAAAGAAGAAGAGGAAGAAGATGGTGATGAAGAGTAAGGCAGAGGAGGAGAAAAAAACAAATCTTAATATTACCTTCAATTACATGACCCAGGTGACCTAACTTCCTCTCAACCCCACTGACTAAAGATTCTAGCACCTCCCTAATAGTACCATGGGCTGAACACCAAGCCTTCACTATAAAGGCTTTTGGGGAACGTTTTAAATTAAACTGTGCTAGGATATGAGATTTCTCTTTGAAATAATGGAAAATATTCCAAAATCAGTTTTTGATGCTGGATTAACTTATTATAATCATACTAACATAACATGAATAGTATACTTTAAGCAGACAAATAATATTATTTGTGAATGATAGTCTAGTAAAGATAATTAACATTTTTGAGAACCTTATAAGAATCAAAACAATTAAAATTCAGAATACACTATTCAGTATAAAAATGGGTTCATTCTTGAATAACTTGTAACTGAAGTTGAAGTAATGTAATTAAAGGAGGATAGTGGCTTGATTGCAAGAAACCTAATAGCCACTAGGCAGAGGTGAGTGTGAGTCAGCAAATGTAAACAAGAATGAAAAATGCAGCATCAAGTATAAAAACAAGGAGCTTGTGGGTCACAGTTTTAAGAAAATTATAAAAGAACATTTTAAGAAAAAAGTATATGTCAAGAGTTTTGACTAAAATAAAAACTCAAGAAGTAATTTCACTGAAAAACATTCATTGAATCAGCAAATCATGTAATTTCCTGAATGGCAGCCATGTTTGTGACTAGTGGTTAAAATGACTATGAGAAGAATTTCTGGAATTCACAGAACAGTATGTTCACAGAGGCTATAGTAATTGTGGGGGTGAGATCTCGATAAGCTGAATCTGATTTCAATTACAGATGTGTAGGGGGATGAAACACATTTTTGTCTTTTTAAAATTTTGTTTATTGTTTTTATTTTATATGTATGTATATATTGCTTGCATGTAGGGAGGTGCACCTGTGTCATGCAATACATGTAGAGGTCAGAAGAAGGTGTCAGATGGCCTGGAACTGGAATTACAGATGGTTGTTAGCCACCATGTGGGTGCTAGTAATCAAACTCAGGTCCTCTGTAAGAGCAGCCGGTGCTCTAACCACTGAGTCATCTCTCCAACCCTCATTTTTGTCTTTAATTTGGAAGACTCCAGCATGATCATAGTGGATTGGAAGCTAAAAATAAAAATACACATGCTAAAGATCCAGGATGTGTAATCATAATATCAGAAGATTCTTGAGAAGGAAAATGATGATTTAGAGTAGGTTACTAGCAGGAACTGACTGTTAATTTTTAAACTATGTTGTGGGAGAAAAGGCTCACATGCTTTCCTGGGAATTGGTCAAACAGAATTACAATGAGTTTTAACCATCTCATGAGTAAGAAATGTTGTTATTAAATGATTATATGTATCTATATATAATATCAGAAGATTCTTGAGAAGGAAAATGATGATTTAGAGTAGGTTACTAGCAGGAACTGACTGTTAATTTTTAAACTATGTTGTGGGAGAAAAGGCTCACATGCTTTCCTGGGAATTGGTCAAACAGAATTACAATGAGTTTTAACCATCTCATGAGTAAGAAATGTTGTTATTAAATGATTATATGTATCTATATGGTTACTTCCTTAGAACTGAGCTTCCTAAACACACAGACACACAGACACACAGACACACGCACACACATACACACACACACACACACACACACACACACACACACAGAATGATTCAAAACAACAATCAACAGCTTTGTAAGGGTCATCACAAAAGAGAAAAAGTTAAAATACTTTACAGAGGATTTAAAATATTTTGTAGGGCACTAGATCATCTGTGTCTTTTTAATGCAAATTGATTTATGTTTGGACTGGATGAAGTGTTTGCTAGAGAATTTCTTTGATCACCCAAAGAAACTAGTCCACAAAAGGTGTAAATAGTGAAGGAAACGACTGATGGTCTCTTTCTTTTACCAGTATTACAATTACATTTTATTTATTAATTTGTAAACACATGGTGTCATCTACCACATAACTTAAAGACATTTGTATAAATTCTCTCTGGCTGTATAGATCACTTCAAAATTTCTAGCTTAAAACAAGAGAAATTTAAACAAAGCAAAACAACTCCTCTCTAACCCCCTCCCCTGAACTTAATGGTCTCACAGGACCTGGGAATTTCGGGTTTCTTTAAGAAGGAATCTGTCCTGTTTTCTCCCAATTTTGGCACCTGTCAGCATTCTCAGTCTTCTGCTTTCCTTCCTCATACAGCTAAGGTTATTACTTCCAAAGATATTTCATGGTGTACCAAATTTCCAAACTTTGTTCAGATAGAACACACATTACTGAAATACCATCCTCCTTGGAGATTCTAATTTAGTAGGTTTGAATTGGGGCTGGGAATATTCCTTTTAAGTGTTCCCTAGAAAATTTGATGACCATCTAGATTTAGACACTCTTATTTCAAATACACATTATTTTTACAACATGCTATCCATTCCTTAAAAAAAACAACTTTGTGCCGGGCATGATGGCACATGCCTTTAATCCCAGCACTTAGGAGATGGGCAAGTGGACTTCTGTGAGTTTGAGGCCAGCTTGGTCTACATAGCAAGTTCTAGGCCAGCTGGGGCTACAGTGGGACCCTGACTCAAAAAGACATAAATAAATAAATAAATAAATAAATAAATCAATCAATAAATAAATAGCAAATTTAGCATTTCATTAGAAATATTTTGTTTTATAATAAATTCAATTTTAAGATATATTTATGATAGCTGCATCATTATGAGCTAACAGCATCTAATGTTTAGTAATCATTAAAGTTAATTATCCTTAATTACTCTTCACAGCTATATATCATATCCTCACTCTAATAGTGAGAAAAGTTAAATATACACAGGTAGTCTTCAAAAGCTGTAGAACTTGAATCCAGGCATTCTGCAACTAGAGTATTTTCTCAGCTACATCAGCATAGCAGTACAAACTTTGTCCACATATAGGGTCATCAGGGCTGTGCTCATTATCATAAATAATATAATGGAATCAGGTTCCATAAAGAGCTCTGCAGAACCTGAATCCAAGCTTCCCTAAATATATGTACTGCAATTCTTACTTGAAAGATGATGGTAATAAGTAATAGAATGATGGTAATAAAAATGGAACAGTCTGAGGGCTGTTCGTGAGATAGTGTCCTTCGAAAGATGCCCCCAAAGTTATCTCTTCTCTGCAATGTGAGGATAAAGTGAGGACATGGCCATCTGTGGGTCACATTGAAACCTTGATCATGGACTCATAGCCCCCAGAACAGAGTGATATATTTGTCTTTTTGTTCTTGCTTTTATTTTGCTTAATGTGCTTTGATTTTTGTTTTATGTTTATGAGATTTGGTCTTATATATAGCTCATTCTGCTTGCTACCTAATTTGAGCTTGCATGCTCAGAGCTTGCTGTATAGCATGGATCTGCACTATTCTTCCCTCAGTCTCCAGTAGGCTAGGATTACAGTCATGTGCTACCAAGATTGCATAATTTCTGCTCTTTATAATTCTCTGTAGTCATTGTATTATTTTGTTGTAGCAGCTTTAAAAGACTAAGACAGCTCTAAAAATTTGACTCATCTATGTTTAAATATGGTAGTCTAACTAGAGCTAAAACGGATGCCATTAAAAAGAATTTCGCTGACACTTATAGTAATTTTTTATACTTTGTAATATACTTCTGCAGATCTTATAAAATTGTTGCCACAAAATGTACAGAGCAATGAGTCATTTTACTTACTAATTTGTAAACACATGGATTACTTTCATTCAAAAAATGTGAGAAGCTACTCCAAATTGTTTGAATTCCAGAATTCTTCATATGCAAAGCTTATTCACAACTTTAGAGGCTGTAAGTATAAAGTCTCCTTAGAAAATTGAAGCTTTAAAAATTGAAGTAAAGCCACTACAATTGTTTGGACCATGTTTCATCTTTCTCTTTATGTTTCTCTGTCACACTGAGTTCTTGTTGAAAGAAGAAGAGAATATTGTAGTCAACCCACACTGAGATGTCCCATTAAGCCAAGGGATGGATACATTGGTATGTGCATATCTTGACTGATTCTCTTAAACTTCTGAATATGAGAAGTTCCTAGAGTGCATCATGCCACAATGTTAATGATGATGAGCTCCTGAAAATTGTAAAATCATAGACAGTATCACACCATGCTAGTCACGATTAGCTCCTTACAATGATACAGTCAAGAGAGCATCACACCATGATATTAGTGATGGTGAGCTTTTAACAGTGACAAGGTCACAAAGAATATCACACTATGATGTTAGTGTCTATTAGTACCTTAAAACTTAAGATCTGACATCAAAAACAAAACAAACCAATCTATAGCAAAAGCTTCATGTTTCTGTTGGGCATTGGTATAGGCCTTCTTGAAAAAGATTAGTTTTGTATCATCACCAATCAGTCCTCTAGAATGACATTTTTAAAAATGACTTATGGGCCACTCCATATGTGTATATAAACATGTATCTTTGACTTAGAATGCTCTGAGTGATTGTTGAGAAGAAGAGGACATAATCTTTGGAATATATTTTTGTTGATTTTCTTCTTAGGAATTGTAAATATTTCTTTTAGACACTGACTTGAACTAAATTTGAAATATTATTTAAGTGGCATTTGTGATTTTACATATAAATGTAGGTAGTTTTCCATTTACAAGTTACTAGAACAAAGTATCACAATGTTGATTTTGTGACTATATTCAGTATTCTCCCTTCATAGTCACCTTGCTTGGGCTAGATGTCTGTACAAAGACTCCATTTCAAAATGAGATCATGTCCATCTTCACATGTTGAGGGTAAAGACTAAGGAAATGAATTCATTTCAGTACATAAACTATTTTAGTATATTTTGCTATGCTGGCTTTCTGTATATATATATATATATATATATATATATTGCTTATTGATCATTATAGACATATTATGGGAATTTTGGGAAAATTTTTTTCAAATACAGTTTATTGAAGAATAAGAATCTTCAAATGGTATATGCCTTTAATCCTAGCACTGAGGAAGCATAGGCAGGCAGATCTCTTTGAGATAGAGGCCAGACTGATTTATATAGTGAGTTTCAGGCCAGATGGGGCTAGAAGGAGACCCTGTCTCAAAACCAAAACAACTCTGAACCTGTGAATGGATAATGAAAATGTGGTACATTTACAGAATGGTGTTCTCTTTAGCATTTTTCAAAAAGGAAATCATGTATCAGATAAATGAATGGAACAAGAAACTGTTATACTAAGGAATGAAACACACTCAGGAAAACAAGCAGCACATGTCCTCTCCCATTTGTGGACCCTAATTTCAAATCCATTCACATGAATATACATTGTGATGTAATCACCGGAGCTAGGAAAATGGAAAGGAATCGCATGGGAAAAGGAGAAGAAAGAGCTCAAGAGAGGGGGCATAATACGACACAGGCATTATCAAGGGAGAAATGGGGAAAACAGAATTACTTTAACTGGGGAGGGAAAAGAGACTTATGCAGGGAGAGAGAGAGGAAAGAGAGATAAATCATGCTTAAATGGTATGAAAATCTAAAGGGAAATGCAGTATTTAATAGGCCTATTGTAAAATATATACATACTGTGAGTACATGTGTATAGTTGAAGGTTATATCATGGAAGTTATATTGCCTTTCAAGGGAAGAAAACCTTCAAGTTGTTGGCCAAGGTAGTCCAAGAGACTCCCCAAACTGCATAAGCTATTGACACAGCCCTTGGTGGCCACCAGAACTTGAAGAAAAAACTCTATTATATGTTGCTGAAGATACAACATAATTCAAAGGACACAGGTCTTGGAGAAACTATGCTGGAACTGACCAAGAAGCCTCTTCCCCAAAGACTAACTTTCATAGTATCAGATGATACTATGCAAACTACCAATGGAGAAAACCAGTCAATGCTTTTGAAGCCTAATAAACACAACAATGACTAGCCCAGCAAATGATTGCTATTGGTGCAGTAGTGGCACCTTTATCTTGGGTATAAACAAGCTGTCTATTTAGATTTAAGGGTTGCTCAGTGTTAGGGAATTCATGCATGGCACTGTAAACATAGCCAAGTATGCATGGTTGGAGAGGTAATAGACCCAAGGAAGAACTTACTTCTGTCACTTTCTAGACCAATGTAATTTCTTACTATAGTCTAAATGCCTATTCTTATATTTACAAACAAGTATACTTCTTACCATTCATGAAAGAACTATCTTTTTGCAACAGATGGACACTATTACAAAGTTCCACAACTGGTCAAATGCAGAGGATATATGCCCAACCCTAAGTGACACATCTACAATGGAACCTCTACACCTATGGCTTAGGAAACATAGTAGAAGAGGGAGCAAATAGAATGTAAGAGCCAGAGGAACAAGACACCTACTCCTAGTTATTGTATTGTAGACAATAGAGAGAGGTTATATCAATTAAATTTTATAGTATGTTAGTTTAAGAAGGTCTGCATAATGACAAAACCTATCAACATGCCAACATGGATGGGGTATATTTCATGGGGCCCCAATTCAAGATGAAGACCTACAGTCAATCAATGGATGCTAAGGGAGAGAGAACCCCCCCTTTCTCTTAAGGAACTAGTTTCCTGAGAGGTTATCTAATCCCAAATTGGAAGATCTAAATATAGATACATATAAGCACCACTAAATGGACTCATTATCGTGTCTGTGTGTGTGTGTGTGTGTGTATGTGTGTGTGTGTGTAACAATAGTTGAAGAAGAGGACAAGAACTTGCGATGGATTTGAAGGGGGACTGGGAGGGGGGGAAATAATGCAAATGATATATTTATCTATGTGTGTGTGTGTGTGTGTGTGTGTGTGTGTGTGTGTGTGTGTGTGTGTGTAAAACAATAGTTGAAGAAGAGGACAAGAACTTGTGATGGATTTGAAGGGGGACTGGGAAGGGTGGAAATAATGCAAATGCAATATTTATCTAAAAGTACTTAAAACTCTATTTTAAAAGTCTACATATAATATTTAAATGCATGACTAAATCATAGTAAAGCCAAAATCTACAAGAAATAATATATCTTTTTGCAAGCTGAAAGCCATCACGAGGGTGAATAAAGCAAAAGTAGGAAGTTGATGCATTTATGTTATGATTTACTTTAAACATTATAAAGGCAAAAATCTCACTGAAGGAAAAGTCCCGCTGATGATGAATCTCTTGATTGTTCCTCTCCGCTGGAAGGAAATATGGCTCTGATAATTACCATTCTCGGGTAAATTTTATGGCATCAGTTTTAACGTTCTTCTCTTTAGATGATTAACTTAAACTTGCTATTTATTCTTCATTATAGAAATGCATTTAAATCTAAATCTTACAGAGTGACTTACTTTTTTGATGTTTCTAAGTTTTTAAAGCTATTTGAGGAACTGTTAAAGCTTTTTAAAAAATATTGATATTGATTCTTTGAGAATTTCATAGAATGCATTTTGATATTTAGATCTCTTTCCCCATCTCCAGTCCAATTTTACTACGTCCCCTACAATTTCATGTCCTCTATATTATTTTTTATCTTCATAAAGTCCTATCAAGTCTAATGTGTGTTCCCCAAATATTTTAGGGTATGGGCCTATACCTCGAAGCTTCATGAACCTACCCTTCATGACATCCTTAAAGAAAAATTGACTCTCCCTCTCCCAACAACAATGAAATGCAGCTATTTCGCAGATAAAGCTAGAATTTCTTGCCCGCCGCTGACATCCTTGATGAGTTTTTTTTCCTCTGGTTTGTGCTTGCACAGGTATTGTGCATGCTGTGGTTTAATATATGCAATTGCCCTGTTGTACCCAGAAAATATGGTTTCCTTGTGATCATCTATCACCTTTAGATCTTACCATTTTTCTGATCCCTCTTCTACAATGATCCCTGAGACTAGGAAGGACAGGGGTGTGATATTTTCCCCTTTTTTTGAGACATAGTCTTACACTGTGATCTAGGCTTCTAGAACTTGTTGTGTAGCCAGATTGGTCTCAAACTCCAGGCAGTCATTCTGTCTCAGCCTCCTCATGCTGGAAATACAGGCAGGAGCCACTACATCTAGCTTTGAGTTTTAGTAATTGCAGTTCCAGCCTATGGATATCTACATACTCTAAATCATACTAAAACAATATCTTTTCCTTAGTGTCACCCTCTTCTATATCCAAAATCATCCCAAATTTGACATTCAAATCCTTTCTACAATAATGGTTATTCAACATCTAATGTGTTCCATGAAATTTTCTGGAAACTACACTAATATTCTGGGATGCAGAAATAATTTTAAAAGGCAAGCATTTTTGCTGATATGTTTAAATTACCACAGAAGTGACAATAATTAAACAAACAGCTGAGTGATTTAAGTAGCATTTCAGAAGCAATAGATAAAAAATGAAATTAGGGAGGGGAATGATGGATTATAAATTACTTCTCTGTGTGTTTCTCTAGGAAATCTATACTGAATTATTTGAGCAAAACTTGAAAGAGCTGAAGGAATAATGTATGTCAACATTTAGTGGAAGAGTGTCAAAACAGTTGGAGCTGGTGTGAAGGCCCAATGGCTGGGAACAGCATGTCAGTCAGTATGTTGTGAATAGAGTAGACAGAAAAAAAAAAAGGAAATAAATAAGGATATTAAAGAGCTAATGGGAAGAATTAGGAAGTACTATTGAAAAATTTAGATGATTTTGTCTACTTAGAACCTCTACTAAATCAAATCTCTCAATTTCCTTTCCTAGCTATTAATCCTGACTTCAACTCTGTTTCTCAAATATTAACACTTTAGAAAGCCATTCCTAAGGAATGGAATTACAGAAAACATTATATAAACATATGTTAGGAAAACTGATTTACCTAGATTTTGTCCTTCAATTGATTGCCTGACTGTAAAGCCTGGCCTTCTCTGTGGCACTGTGACTACCAGTAGAAAGGGAAGATGAACTTGAATTCTGAGGTCCGAACTACTGGGCAGTTAAAAATCTAGATTTGCAGCTTGTACTGCACTAAAATGATCAGAAGGACATTTAAGACAAAATGAAGCAAAACCAAGAAAAAGGAGCTCTATTTTGAATTAACATACATAGATAGGAGTTTTCACAATTCTTTGGTAAATTGCATTTGGTTGTAGTGTGTGTGTGTGTGTGTGTGTGTGTTACTGGTGGATCAAACTCATAATCTCACATTTCTAAGACAAGCATTCTACTACTGAGCTATATCCTCCAGACCATATTAACTGGTATATCAAAGAGACATTGTAGTTGTACATTAGTATTGTATATAGATTAAACATATTGAAGATACATTTAAGCTTACTATGAGTTGCATTACCAATAGTTTATTTCACAAACTGTATTTTCTGCATCTATCTTGAAATTTCAGAGCAAAGAGAAACCTTTCAAGTAGTATTAAGTATTATCTCCATAGTTTTAACCTGTCTGATAACTGCAAGTGTAGGTCAAAGGATAGAGTCTGAATAATTTTTGCAATACAGCTGCTGACTAAGAACATCCATCTGTGTTTGACTGCTGAGGATTATAAGGGCAAAAAACCCTCACATTTTAAATGTGAATTATTTTTTAGTTCACATTTTTATTTTTAAAATTTTTGTGCATAAGATTCAAAACCATAGAGCTAATGATAATTTTTTGTCATCTTAAGTCATTTTCTTAGGGAAGTTATTAATTTTGAAGGGTTGGAATTCTAGAGAAATCCTTTCTTTTCTGCAGTACTTGGTGAAGCAATAAATCGGCTCTGGATGGCTTTTATCGGGTGCGTATTATGCTAGTAATGAGAGCAGAGTTACATTTCCCAAATTGAGAAATAAGTCTATTGAATGCTTCAGTCAATTAAAATAGATAGAAAACACCATACATAATGCCTCATTATACTGCATTTATACCATGTACTAAATGCAGACCCTTTTATCTTGTGAATTGAAAATATTCCTGCCATTAAGCAAAGTATTCATTATATCTAGTCAACATTTCTATCGAAACTCAAGTTAAATGCAAGGAGAGTGCCTTTTCAGCAAGATGTTAATGTAGTTTTTGCTATGGAAGAATGAAAATCACACAGTTTACCTTCTACTAAATACTATTAAAGTATAATTAATATCTGATGAATTTTCTAAAGCATTTAATAATATTTAGTTCTGTATATAGTGAAAAGTATCAAATTGATGTACTTGATTTAAGTGGTCAGATGAACACCTAACCAATAACATTTAGAAGTTGTCATGAAAACAACTGGGCAGTTTAAGAGTGTCAAGACTGATATCTATATAATCAATTTAGTTATATACTTCCATCTTTTAGGATTCAGACTCCAATTCCTAGAGCAAAAGTTTAATACAATCTCTCATAAGATACCCGTAGTTTTAATGCAAAAACCTTCCTAATGCTAGGACAAGTGTTTTTTTATTAAAATCATTTGACATCTTCTTTATAGAGTGCCTAAAATTATTAGTATTTTCACTATAGTTAGAAAATGTGAAAGTCATTTAATCAGTATAGTTAACTGAAAATACAAATGCATATAAAGTAGTCTGCAAATTTTCAACTTTATAATGGAAGACATTAAAAGGTCGAG
>NW_008360331.1:8327466-8337069 GCF_000622305.1 Nannospalax galili | reverse complement strand
GACATTAAAAGGTCGAGCCATATACATATATATATATGTTTCATTTGATAATATATTGAAAAGACTAATGGTTTATGCTGATCAACATGAAACGTACAACAGAGTTAAAAGGACAAAGTATTTGAATGTGTATGCCTTTGATTAGATTGTGTGGCAGTATGGTGCTGGAGTTGTATTGCTAATAAGTTTTGGGTCATGCATATTATATATATAATATACATGCACATTATATTTTCATGTATATATTATACAAATATTAATTATATATGTGCATATATGTGTATATATGTGTGTTCCATGTGTAATGTTGCTTATGTAGAAATCAATACTTTCTGAAGGGAATCAGTCCTGTTAGTTACAGATGAAGTAGATAAATTAACCAAGGTATAACAGTAGTCAGCAGTTAAGATTTCTAATCCTCTAAGAGATCTACAAAAAAAGGCAAGAAAATGAAGTTCTATTTTCTTTCTGCAATCATAATTGTAAGTATAGTAACCCCTTTATTTACAGGGAATAAATTCCATGGATGCCTGGAGTCACAGAGTACACCATCCTGTATTTTACCACATTTTACCATCTATCATACATGAAAGTTTAATTCATTTTACATTTTAACCAAGCACTTTAACACAACGTAGCTGTCACTTTTCACAGCTGCAAGTGCAACAGAAAACTCTCTGGAACTTCACAGTTTCGTGGACAGATGCTTCTGTTCTACCGCAGGTCTTAGCAATATCAGCATATGATCTCTTTCCTTATTATGTCAAGAAAATTCACTTTTATGCTGAAAGGAAGGCCTTTCCAACTTTCTTGTGGGACATTCTATTTATCAGCATTGATATTCTTGCACGTCATAGACTATTATCGGGTAAAATAAGGGTTCCTTGAATGCAAACAGTGCAGTATGTGACAGTTGATATGATAATTGAGACAGCTTCGATGTGACTAGTGAGCAGATAGCATAAGCAACATTTTATTGAAATTTTGGCAAACCAAATTAAATTATGGCTAACGTGGGGCTGCCATATAGGAAAGCAAAAACTGATGAGACTTAGCAGCTTGCAGGACTTGTTTGTGGTTGTAGCATCAAAATATCACATTTTGGATTTCTGCATGTATTTCTTTCATAATAACTTCCTGGGCTATATTATGTAGAAGACACTATGGTGTTTTCCACAAACAAAGATGACAGACTTTTGATCCAGAATATGACCTCGGTAGGATCATCTCCTCTGCTCCTTCCTATGACATAGAACCATAAGCTCTAGAAACAATGTAAACAGAAACCAAGAAAGATTTCTGAAGTGCATGGAGAGGAAAGTAGACATGGTTAGGGACCCTGATTGCAGTGATAACAAAGCAGCAAGTGATTCTAATTTAGTACAAACAGGAAGCTTGCCAAGACTTTCCTCACCTCATCTCTAGCAAAACAAGGCAACACGGACACAATTAATGCACTCTGGGTCTAATCAGAGTCCTATGGAGAATATCAGGAGAGTCTGGCAGCACTGACAAGGGGCATCCCTTAGAAGAATTGGTGATGACAAAGAGCCGGAGAAAGATTATCATCTCCCCCACAACTGGGAATTATTTTTCTGATGTTGGCAGCTAAGCACCATCAAATACAGGAATTTTACAAGACACCTCAACACAGGAACCCTGTTCTCCCCATGAGTCCAAGAGTGACCTTCACACCAAGACAGGAGATATATTAGCACTTTTGCGTGACTATGATAAAATTATCTAACTGAAACAACTTGAGAAAAGATTGACTTTGGTTGACAGCTCTTGGTCCTTATGTTGAGAAAGCATGGCATAAGAGCATGTGGCTGAGGCTGACCACATGGTCATGGCAGACCAGGAATCAAACAGCAAATTTGGAAATGAGCAGAGACACCATTCCTGAAGAAGTCTCCTTCAGGGACCAACTTCCTCACTCTAAGCTTCCACGGTTTCTCTAGTGCGCTTCTCTAAACATTTTGAAATTCCTTTCTTAAATCATGTCCAAGGTCCTAAAACCCAAGTAAAAGAACTAGTTGCTCTTGTAAAAGACCTGGGATTGTTTCCAAATACCCACATAGCAGCAACAAACATCTGTAACTCTAGTTCCAGGAGATCTTATGCCCTCTTCTGTGGACATTACACAAAATGTGTGTACACAAATACATGCAGGCAGAACATTCATACACATAAAATAACAATAAATTAAAACTATAGATTTATTTAGAAATAAATTAAAATCAAATTGCCCAAAATAATATGACAGATGTGCAAAAGAATACAACCAAGGAAAGCTATTTTTAAGAATAAAAGTATGTTGAAACAGGTTAGTATCACTTTAGTGTAAAATAAGAAATTAGAAAAATATATTGAAAAGAAAATAAATCTTCTTTTGAGAGCTCTCTGTTTAGATCCGTAGTGTATGTTTTATTTGGGTCATACATTTTCTTGATTCTTTGTTTTTTAGTTCTTTATATGTTGTAGATATTAATCCTCTGTCAGATGTATAGCTGGTGAAGATTTTCTCCGACTCTGGGTTTTTTCTTCACTTCCTTGGTTGTTTCTTTTGCTATGCAGAAGTTTTTTTGTTTGTTTGTTTCCTTTGATTTATTTATTTTTAAGGCTACTCTAATATCCCCCCTTCTGAAGAGAGATCCTAAAATCTTTTAAGGATTAGATACAAGCTTCTAAATACTTTCAACATTTTTGGCCTTTGGAACAGAGTATGTTGCTAAGAGGCCCAAGGACATTTTGACTTTTAGCCAAGAAACTGGCTACTTTTCTTCGGGGTCTTTTTACCCTAACTGCCTAGCCGATTCCTACCTCCCATTTTTATCACACCATCCTCTGAAGGGGTTACCCAAATTGCCAATAGGGAATAGGGACACAGACCACTCTGGCTTTTTCCATGTTGAACAGGGACGCAGGGTGAGGCAATTGGGGTTCCCCTTCAAGAGTCTATCTAAAAGACTCCCAAATTCAATAACTCTTATCTCTAAGGGAAAAAGAAAGTCCTTGTATCATTAATGGGAGAGGTAAAGGAGAAGTAAAGGCAAGAGTAATTAGCATTACAAGTTCTGGACAGGGAACTAGAAAAAAGTCAGAACAGGGCAATTTTCAAATGTTCATTTGAGAGTCCACTGGAGTTTCTTGACAAGGGCTTCCAAAAGCATCTCTCCATTGGGTTCGTCTTCATTTGTCTTTTGGCTTCCAAGGCTGGACTAGTTGTCTGGGAAGAGTGGCTGGATACTCAGGTGAGGGTCCAGTGACCCTGCTTGGCACTCCTTTAATGAATGAGCACAACCATCAACAAGCTGTCAGTTCCCTCTCAAAGGCTTCTAGATAGGGGGAGAAAACAAATTTATCCATCATCTTAGAACAATAGCTGTTTGTCTCCCTTAGCTATAGGTTGGCACTACAGTTTTGTGAACCAAGATTTGAAGTCTTACATCTGAGCAGCACTTTCTGGTTATGAACAAAATCATCAACGACAAATAATTATCTAACATTTTATATAGACTTAAGCCTAATGTCTGAGACAAGTAATCCCTTGAGCTCTTAAAGAAATATACTGATTACTTTACTCTTTGGTTGTACTTTCCTTTTGGGTGTTTCAAACCATAGAGTTAGCCCAAATAAATCAATTTATTTTTATGCTTAAGGTTATTTGGGGATCTGTTCCTCAGGGGTCGTATGAGCTTGGGAGGAGCTCCTGGCTCCTTTCTTTTACCAGATCCATCTTTGTGAAGATAAGTCAAAGGTCCTGCTCCACCATGTCTGGCTTCACTTGGAATCACAAATGAGATGTTTCCTCTGAGTTTAGCCTCCTCTTTGTAGACTGGACACTGGTTCAAGGTCATCTCGTGGAGTCTTAGTGTCCTCATTGAATGGACAGGTGACTCACCACAGTCACAGGACATTTTGAGAGATGTTCCATAGTCCCCTGGAACTTGGTTGACCTTGGAGGGCAAGGGGCAAAAACTGTCCTTTAAGTCCCTCTGACCACATTAATATAGTCCACAAACTATGACTTTTAAACATCCAAGAATGTTTGTTCTACCAGTCTGATACATTTAATTACCATGTGCTACGTAGATAAAACTTGGGTAAAAAAACAAATGTTCTGAAATAAACCTTGACTAGATATATATTTTGTTCCTTAAGCTAGTTGACTAAACTATTACCTTATTAAACTATGACCATAGAAATTTTAAGATGATGTGTGTATTATTTTTGTCTCATTCTTTGTATATCATAACAAACCTAAACAGACCTTTATCACTTGCTCAGGCTTTCTCATTTTTTTCTGTCTGTTTAGGAAAATATCTCCATTAGCATATCTTTTTAACATCGTTTACATTCTCATTTTCTTTTTTTAAAAAAATTAATTATGAGACATAATAGCATTAACAAATAAATTTTCCATCTGTTGTGAGACTTCTTTTCTTGGGGATGCTAAGCAATGCTTAATCCCTTTTAAAGTTCTAGTGCCAAGCAAATGCTTGATTAAAGTTTTACTGGGGAGCCAATGAACTTATTGAGCTTACTTATTGAGATAACTGAGGGGTTATTGAGGTGTGTGTATGATCTCAAGGTGTATACTGAAAAGCCTTTACTTAGCATGGGTTATGCCTTCTTTTCTTAGCCTTCCCAAGATTGTATACTTTAGCCCTTCCCAAACCCAGGAGGCCATTTGTGGTTAGGGTCAAATTATATACAGTTGGCTGGGAAGAGTGGCAGGAAAATCTGGTGAGGGTCCAGTGACCCTGCTTGGCCCTCCTTTAATGAATGAGCACTACTATCAACAAACGCACTTGTGACAATGTTTAGCAATCAGGCTCAGCTGAAGTCATGATATACAGTTTTATAGTTTAATGAGCTCTCACTTGTGGATTGTTGACCTTAAATCCTGAGTAGCTGATGACTGATTTAGAAAATCCTTTCCTTCATTTATATCTTGTAGAGTACCATCTATATTTTCTTCCTCTAACAGTTTCAGCTTGTCAGGTTTCACATTGAGGTCTTTGATCCATCTGGTGTTGTCTTTTGTGTACGGTAATAGATAAGGTATATTTTATTCATCTACAGGTAGAGATACAGTTTTGCCAGCACCATTTCTTGAAGAGGCTGTCTTTCCTCCACTTTGTGTTCTTGTCCCCTTTGTCAAATATCAGGTGACTGAAATTGCATACACTCATATTTGAATCTTCTATTATGTGCCATTGATCCACTTGTCTGTTTCTGTGCCAGTAGCAGGTTGTTTTATGACCATAACTCTGTAATACAGTTTGAGATCTGGTAGGGTAATCCTGTAGCATTGCTCTTTTTGCTCAGGATTGCTTGGACTATCCAGGGTTTTTTGTGGTTCCATATGTATTTTACGATTTTCTTCAAATTCTGTGAAGAATGTCATGGAGATTTTGACTGGCATTGCAATGAATCCATAATCGTTTTGGGTAGGGTGGTCATTTTCAAAATGTCAATTCTACTACTCTATGAGTACAGGAGTTCTTTCCATCTCCTTGTATCTTCCTCAATCTATTTCTTCAAACATTGAAAATTGAATATCTTTGGTTAGGTTTATTCCAAAATATTTAATTTTATTTTTTGTATTATGAATGGGAGGATTTCCATATACTGCTTTGCTTTGGGTGGTTTTGGTATGTAGTAATCCTACTGTATTTTGTCAACTGATTTTGTAACCTGCCACTTTGCTGAGCAAGGTGAGCATTTCTAGATATTTTCTGGTGGAAAATTTGCGTTCTCTTATGTATAATATCATATCATCTGCAAATAGGATAATTTGACCTTCTATTTTCCAATTAACACCCCTTTCGTTTCCTTCTCTTTTCTTATTGTTCTAGCAAGAGTTTCAAGTACTGTATTGAAAAGGAGTGGGGATAGTGGGCAGCCTTGTCTGGTTCATGATTTTAATGGGAGGCATCCAGGTTTTCATCATTCAGAATGATGTCGGTTGTGTATTTTTCATATGTAGCTTTAATTATGTGGATGAATGTTCTCTCTAATCCAATTCCCCCTAGAACTTTTACCATAAAAGTATGTCAAATTTTGTCAAAGGTCTTTTCTGTCTCTATTGAGATGACTGTAATTTTTCTCTTTAAGTCCATTTATGTGATTTATTATATTTATTAACTTACATATTTTGAACCATCCCTTCATCTCTGGAATAAAGCTGATTTGCTCATGGTTGGTGTGAAAGGTGATTCTTTTAATGTGTGGCTGTATGTGGCTTGTGAGTACTTTGCTGGGATATTTTCATCTCTGTTCATTAAGGTTATGGGCCAATAAGTTTCTTTTTGTTGCTGTTGTGTTTGTGTCTTTCTATGGATTGGGTATTAGATTAATACTGGCTTCACAGAATGAGTTTAGAAGTTCTCCCTCTGTTTCTTTTAAAATAATTAAAGGAGGCTGTGTGTGGTGGCACATGCCTTTGATCCCAGCACTCAGGAGGCAGAGGCAGGCAGATCTCTATGAGTTCAAGGCCAGCCCAGTCTACATAGTGAGTTCTAGGACAGCTGGGGCTACAAGGAGACCCTGTCTCAAAAAGACCAAAAAAAATTGAAGGAGTATTATTTGTAGATCTTCTTGGAAGGTCTGGTAAAATTCTACTGTGAATCCATGTGGGTTTGGGCTTTTTTCAGTTGGGAAGCTTTGAATTAATGTTTTGATTCCCTTATTTGTTACAGGTCTGTTGATTCTGTTGATCTCTTCTTGGTTTAACTTTGGTGGATCCACTGAATTTGAAATTTGTCCATTTCTTTTAGATTTTCTAATCTAATTGTGTATAGGCAAATAAAGTGTTTCCTTATAATGTCCTGAATCTTTTTGGTGTCTTTTGTGATGTTTCTTCTTTTGTCTCTAGCTAAGAAACATCATGAAAATGTTCAATATTCTTAGTAATCAGTGAAGTAAAAATAAGAACCCCTTCAATATTTCATTTTACCCCAGTGAAAATGGATAAGAGAGTGAGAACAAATGACCTCAAATGCTTACAGGGATGTGGGGAAATGGGGAACCCTTATTTACTATTGGAGGGATTGCAAACTGGTACAACCACTTTTAAAAACAGTGTGGAGAACACTTTAAAATCTAAAAATAGATCTACTCTATGATCTGGTTATATCCCTCCTTGCTATATACTCAGTGCATCCTACTGCAGAGATAAATGTGTAGCCATGTTTGTTGCTGTTTTTTTTTTTTTTTCTTTTCACAGTAGCTAAGAAATGGAAACAAATGATGAATGAATAATAAAAATGTGGTACATTTACACATTGAAGTTCTTCTACTCAGAAGTAAAAGTAAATGAAAACATGAAATTTGCAGGTAAATGGATGGAATAGAAAGTATTATACTAAATACAGTAACAGACTCAGTAAAACAAGCAATGTATGTTCTCTCTTATTTGTAGATCTTAGTTTCTAATCCATAGCTATGAGTATACATCCTGATACAACCAACGGAGACAGGAAAATAGATAGAAATCATGGCAGTGAAGGGAAAGAAGGAGCCCAGAGAGGAGGATTACAGGAGACAGGTGTTACCAATGGGAAATGGAGAAAATAGAGATATTTAAGGTGTAAGGGAGGAGGGAGGGTTATACAAGGAACCATGGGCATAAAGGGGAAGAGGAGGGCTTCTTCTAAAAGGAGACAGGTATAATCAAGGGGGGATTGGGAAAATGGGGGTACTGTAAGTAGGGAGGAAGGAAGGAGGGTTAGATAGGGAGAGAGAGTGAGAGAGGACAAATAATGTATGTGGTATGAAAAACCAGAATGAACTGGATTATTTCAAAATTTCTACTAAAAAATACACATTATATTAATCATATATATATATATATATATATATATATATTGCATTTGTGTGTGCATGTATGACTCAAGGCTGTGTAAGAAGAAACACAGTGCTAGACAGGAGAAACCTCCCTTCAAGTTGATGGTCAGGGTGGTCAAATATACTCCTAAGATAACAAATACTATTGCCACAGCCCTTGATTGCCTGTCAGAACTTGAAGGTAAGACCCTATTGCTGAAGGTAGGACATATTTTAGACTCAGGACTTGGGGCAATGGAGCTGGAACCTATCTGGAAACTTCCGCCCTGAAGACAAGCTCTCATAGAATCGGAGGGTAGTATGCAAGCTGCTAAGGGAGAAAATCAATCAATGGTCCAAAAGCAGTTTTAAAACCTAATAACAGCAATAATGACTTGCACAGAAAACTATCTCTAATGTTGAAATATTGGTACTTTTATCTTGGGATAATCAATAGCTATTTAACTGGACTTAAAGTCTGTTTAATGAGTGGGAACTCATGTGTGGTACTGTGAACATAGCCAAGTATACATGACTGGAGAGGTCACAGACCCTAGAGAAAAACAGACATCTTGTCCCAAACCCAGACAAACATAATTTATTACTGTATGTTAAAAATATGCACTTATATTTACAGACAATTATACCTTTCACCACTCATCAAGGAAGCTTCTTTTTAGTGAGAAATGGAGACAATTACAGACTTTCACAGCTGGACAAAAGTAATAAATGTTTTTGAGTGGGACAGTCTTAAGGTTCACATCTACAATGGAACCTCTATACCTAAGCTTCATGGAACATAACAGAACAGGAAGTAGAGAGAATACTAATGCAGCTCACAGCCCTCACCAATGGAAGTTCCTTATGCAACAGAAGGCAGTTATCAAAGAATGCCACAACTGGCCTAAATGTAGAGAGAAGAAATGTAGAGTGTGTGTCCTTGAATAGAACTTCTATATTAAACCTTCATTAGATGAGAATTCAGTATTAAATCTTCATTAGATGTGTGCTCATACACAAAGTACCTGAGATGAATTAAGATAGTTATCATAAATGGAAAAATCAGTTATAGGATTTATATAATGTATAGCTGCATTTTTATAATACCCATAAATGAAAAGATAAGTTAGGGATGGCCAAAGGTTAGGGAGAAGTGTACATGGTGGATAATGAATAGAGACAGGTAGAACGGAAGCAAATGTGGGTACTCAGGTTAACACTGGGAACTCTAGTGCTGGAACTATTATGTGTCTTAACTGTGGTGGTTGACACATGATTACATACTCATTAAAATTTAAGCAACTCTGTATAGGCACAGGAGCACAATAAAATTGGACCAAAATGAGAAACAGTTGTGAATTGTATTGGTGCATAAGTCCAGGCTATAATACTGTAGTGTAATTTATGAAATGTCATTTTCAAAACTGTAAGTAGTAAATTTAATCACTTTGTATTTATTCTTAAAACTGCACATTAGTCTATAATTACAGAAGATAAGATGTTTATATAAAACTATATGCCAGTCTCAAGTAGCATATGTTACAGAGCAATATGTAAGAAAAAGTACTATTAACAATGGAGAATGTATATACATATATATTTATATGCATATATTCAGAAAGTGATACAAAAATATTTCAAAGACATTTCTTTAATTTGTGAGAGTTGCATGATGATCTTTGAATATTCAGAGAGTAGGAAAATATAGAGACAAGTGAAATACTGATAGAAAAAAATATGAACAAAGCTATAGTATGTACTACAATTTAC
>NW_008360331.1:8304883-8327341 GCF_000622305.1 Nannospalax galili | reverse complement strand
ATACCTCATTTTAGCTGGTGTGATATTACAGATGAACACATTGTCACAGATAAAACTGAAAGGGGAAAAGGATCATTAACCTTCAGGCTTTCATCTTGTAGTGGTTGGAATGAAAATGTCCACCATAGGCTCCAAGTATTTGGACATTTTGTCCCCAATTAGTTGTGCTGTTTTGGGAGGTTAAAAGGCGTGGTTATCCTGGAGGAAGCACATCACTCGGGACAGGCTTAGAGAGTTCTTAAATCTTGCCAGATCTCTAGTAGTTCTCTTGTTTTTTGTGCCTGCTTGAAGATGTAAAGCCTAGTTTCCACTCTTCCTCCAACCTCCTCTGCCACCATGCCTCCCTGCAGTGTGGACCCTTGCCCCTTTGGAACTGTAAGCTCAAACTCTTCCTTCTATAAATTGCTTTGGCCAGTGTTTCTATCACAGCAGCAGAAAAGTAACTAATACACATCTTTTGTAAATCAGACAATTTTTAGCCATTAGCCATTGGACAATCTTAAGTAGGTATTTTACATATTTTTCATGTTATCTTGTGATGATTATCAATCACAAATATGAAGTATAAAAATAAGGAATGTGAGTGAAGTTGGTAGGGTACAAGACTTAGAAAAGTGACTTCTTTTAAAATTATCATTTACTTATGTATGTATTCATTAAATTTTACATATATGAGTGTATTTCCTGCATGTTTGCATGGCTACATGCTTGCAATGCCTACAGAGGCCAGAAGGGGCATCGTATTCCATGAACTGGAGCTAAGGACAGTTGTTAGCCATTGTGTGGGTGCTGCGACTGTAAACTCATCCTCTGGAAGAGCTGCAAGTGCTCTTAATCTTTGAGTAATCCCTCTAGCTCTGAAAAGTGAGTTCTTATTCCTCAGGTGCAATGGTTCTCTGGATGGGGAAGAGGTGAAATGTTCTTATGAGATCCACTGCATAAACAAACCTGATGCAAAAGGAGTATGTATTCTGAGGATCAGAGCTCTAGGTCACCACATAACTTAATTCTGTGGAAGTCAATTTTAGAGAATGGTGAGAGAGAGAGGTAGAGCAGAGTTTATGAGGGAGCAGAAACCATGACTCTGCCTTTAGTTATACATGAAATAAAAGGAGAATTTGTAGTGTCAGTCCCTCAGCCTCAGTTCAGTGGATAGCTGGGCAGAATCAGTTTTTATTGTAGGGGCCATGTACAAAGTCCTGGCCTATTGTGTAAAACTGTCCTCTGAAAGATGGCCCATAGACAGATGCCCTCCTCCCAAGCTCGGATGCACCTGATTGCCTAGGATCATCACAGCTAAGCTTGTTGATTGTTGCACTCCACAGAGAATGAGGGACAGGGAGAGTCAGCTGGGATCCCAACAAACCAGCAGACCCCAGTTTCAGGAATGGGAGGGGTTAAAGGTATATAATCTGAGGAAACCACAAGGAGAGTCACTAGCAATTTTTGTGGGACTGAGGGAAGTCACCATCCAGGCTTGGGTGAAGACTTTCCATTGAGGACTTGAGGGTGGAACTACTCACAGTCCTGTAAGTAAACCCTCACCCTATGCTTTGTAAGTAATCCCAATAAACTCACCGGTTTCCCAGACTGTAGTTTGAGTAAAAAAAAATAAAATAAATAAATAAAAAAAATAACCCTTTGTTGTAAGTGCCTGTTGCGGGTTCTCCTCAGGCCAGCTGTGAAGACCCTGACCTGGATCGGGTCCCCTGCCAATTCGGGGGGCAAGAGGCACAGAGTCATGACACAGACACTGGAACTAGGCAAGGTGCTGCAGGCTCGTTTAATGAAGGAGGGGGCAGGCCTTATATTTCCATTTCTCCACCCCCAAGTCCATTTAGTCAGTGTATCGTTTTCTGGTTGGTCTGTGCTATGCAGTCTGTCAGCAGTCACTGGGCTCGCAAGCAGAGCATGGGATCCTTTTGGTGGGCTCCTTTTGGTGGGCTATTTACCGGCCAGGAAGTGAAGTGAACTCTCACTGAATCCCAGGGCTCTGGGTCTGTGCCATCTTTGGAGGCCTCCTGCTACATTTCCACCCTTTTTCTTTAAAAATGACTGTCCAGCGAGAGCCTGTAGGCAGCTCTGCCTCGGGATGACCCCAGAATCATAGACTGTGCCTGTCTTAGGTTGTCCTATTCGGACATGAACCTTACCCGTCATTGGAGCATGGGCATACACGTCCATGTCCTGGTTTAGGTTGATTCAGTCCAACAGGAGTTTACCCATCATTGACTACCAGCCTTCCAAGGGGTATCGTCCCAGGGAATCAGTCAAGGGGGAATTATCTGTAGGAGGCCTCGTCGTACATTTGTGCAAGCCAAGTCTGTCAGACTGCATAATGCGGGTTGAAATAATCTTCGTGTATTGCTCTGAGGGCCTGATATACTGAGTGATTGAATTTTTTCTGACTGCGGGAATGAAGAACAAGGCATTTAAGAAGTAGAAAGAGAAGAATAATTATGCCTCTCAGGAGTAGGTAAGTGACAATCCAAGATGGGACAAACAGTGCTTTTAGATTAGCGGCACTGCCGGCATAATCTTGGACAGTCAGGTTGAAAAGCCCAATGCATGAGGATGCGTTGTTGGTAGTGAAGCACAGAAAGTTATTTAGGGGCCTGGAGTCATTGAGTGATTCCCAGAAAGTAACTGGGTCCATGGTGGGGAGGCCAAGCATAGAATTATTTGAATAGAGGATGGGGTAGGCTGGGGAATGAACTGATAAGGGCTAGAGTATAGGTGGGGAGGGGACCAAGGCCCAGAGATCATGGGCCGTGGCAGGGGTGGGGAAGAGCAAACCAATTATACAGATAGTGGCGAGGTCTCTGCATCCTGGGGGGTCCCGTTGGTAGGTTGCTGGTCTCACATCTCTCACTGAAACCCATACTGGCTTTGTTTCTGTCTGAGGAAATACATAAGCATAGCCTCTCCCTCTTGTTAACAAGGGGGTGGGTGGTTGCCACTGACATATTATGGGGTCCTTCCGTCTCACTAGTGGCAGGGGTGTAGGCCTAGGTATGGTAGCCCAGTGTTTGTAGGCTGGGCTCAACCCATTTTCATTGAAGGATAGGAAATTAATGAATAGGTGTGGGTCCCTTTTAGACTCAGGAGTAGCAAATTTTTGTAATGTTTCTTGAGGGCCCTATTGGCCCAAACCACAATGGCCTGTCCCTGTGGATTATTGGGGATGCCAAGGGAGTGGCTAATTTTCCATGTTGACAGGAATGATTGGAATTATAGAGAGGTGTAAGCTGGCCCATTATCAGTTTTTAGGGTCCATGGCACTCACATTACCAGCATTGCTGATTTGACTGTCTTAATGGCATGTGAGGCCTCTTCACCAGTTTGAGTGATGGTGAAAAGAAAGGAGGAGTAGATGTCAACAATGACATGGACACACTTAAGATTACCAAAGGAGTTATAATGGGTGACATCCATTTGCCAGAGAGCATTGGGTAGGAGACCACATGGGTTAATTCCGTATAGATTGAAGGGGCCTAAGGGAGCAAGGGCTGCACATGTAATGCAAAACCTGCTCAGATGTTTGCATTGAGAGATGGGTAGGTCAGATAGAAGGTCATGCAGACTGCAAGGAGAAAGGTGAAATTGTTGGTGTAAGTCTCTGGCTTGTTCCAGTAGGGGAAACTCTGCAGACATAATAAGTTTATCTACTTTGTCATATCCCTTTGCCAAGATCCCAGGGAGCTTGGTTTGTGATCTTATGTGGGAGATGTGCCAGGGCCATTGTCTGTTATCTAAGATAATCTGGAGACCTCTCATCATTCTGGTGATGGGATCCTTGTGGCCTTTTACCCAAGCAAAGGGAAGACATCTGAGGGCCTGAACCGCATACTGGCTGTCTGAG
Organism: Nannospalax galili; assembly: GCF_000622305.1. Classification (NCBI taxonomy): domain Eukaryota; kingdom Metazoa; phylum Chordata; class Mammalia; order Rodentia; family Spalacidae; genus Nannospalax; species Nannospalax galili. Next base: position 8,323,479 of record NW_008360331.1, on the reverse strand, counting down.
AATACATTGAGCGGCTCAATCTGGCAGACTTGGAAGATTTTTAACAAGGCCAGGAGCTCCCCAAACTGGAGAGAGCCGGGATTGGCTTGTACATAACAGGTGTCATCCTTTCCTGTGCACTGAATGACAATGCCATAACGGGATTTATTGGCACCTGAGAAGGCTAACGTGGCTAGAGGTAGGGGGTTTTTGCAGGAGGAAACATGTGGCTGAGTGGTGATTTCCAAACAGGCCAGGCTAGCCAATCCCTTATCTGGGGGTGTGTGGTTATCCAACACCCCTGTGAACCTGGACGTCATTAGTTGGAAAGCCAGAGAGTCTGCCCATAATGTTTGGGAATGCTTAAGAGGAAAAGGCAGTATAATTTTGTGAGGTTCCTTTCCGAATATGTGCCTGGCTGCTTGTTGGGCCTTAATTGCTTACTTCAAGGCAATATCATACTTAGAGCTAAGCCTAGTTAGGTCTGAGGTAGCCAGGTGGATCCACACCAGGGAGTCTTGCTGCCATAGTGCCCCCAAGACACCATTTTTAGTCCAGAGGATCAAGGCCAGTAATAGTTCTGCTGGGTCATGATGCCGGAGTGACGCAGACCAGAGTATATGATCTATCTTATTAAAAAGATCCTTAGCTGACTGGGTGAGAGGGATCCTTGAAGTTGGTGAATTATGGCTTTCCAGCAGGGAGAACAAGGCCTGGAATTCCAAGTCAGGGACTGGTATAAATTGTTTGAGCCAGTTTATAGTCCCACAGAGTTCTTGGAGCTCAGTCGAGGTATATACAGTTTTTTGCAAGATGGAAGGGTTAAGCGGTTTAATTACAGTATCTATATGGTAGCCAAGGAATGTGAAAGGTTGGATGTATTGTAACTTGTCTCATGCAATGTGGAGACCTAGACATTCTAGATTGGCAAGCAGACTGGGTATTGTAGCCTGTAAAGTATTGTGAGATTTGTAGGCTAGCAATATGTCATCCATATAGTGGAGGACAATTAGGTCCTTAGGGATGTTGGTTAAGGCCTTATTAACACATAATTGACAGATTGTGGGGCTATTTTTCATACCTTGTGTTAGTACCTTCCATTGGTATCTCTTGGCTGTTCTTTGAAAGTTGGGCTCCCATACTGTGAAGGCAAAGTGAGGTCTGTCTTATTCCACTAGGGGGATTTGGAAGAAACAATCTTGGATATCAAGTACTATGACATGATGGGATTGGGGTATATCTGTAGGGTGTGGTAAGCCCACTTGTACTGCGCCCATCTTTTCCATCTGGGCATTGACTGCTCTAAGATCTTGGAGGAGTCTGTTTTTCCCCAGTTTCTTTTTAATAACAAATATTGGGGAATCATGTTTACTGAGAGAGGGCACGATGTAGCCAAGCCTCAATTGTTCAGCTACCAAATTTTTGAGGGCAGATAATTTAGGTTCTATTATAGGCCACTGGTCCACCCAAATGGCATCATTAGAGAGCCAGGTGAGGGGGATCGGCTCAGGGGCCAAGACTCGAGTCAATCCCAGGCAGGCAGCGGCTGTTAGGATTGGGGGTGTTGGGCAAGGTGTTGTCCTTTCCCTGATAGTCCCAAGTTATCGTGGAGCATGATATCATCATAAACGGCACAGTCATCTGTAGTAAGGACCATGCCCATGTCCTCTAGGACATCTCGGCCCCATAAGTTATGGGGAGCATCCACTACTATGAGGGTAACTGTGCCCAGGTTCCCATCCAAGTCCTTCAAATACAGTCAATGTGTGACCAGCTTGGTATCTTGTTTCCTGCCAACTCCTTTTATTAGTGGACCTGGCTGGTATTTCCAATGAGGGAATTTAAGGGATTCAGTTTCTGATATAATGGTGACATCAGCCCCCCGTGTCTACTAGGTCCTTTATGGCAGTTCCATCTAGGAACAGGGTCATTAGTGGGGAGTGGTTGAGGTTTTGGAGAGTCCATAATATCTGTCTCATTTCCCCTCTTGTTGGTGGAGCTGAGGGGCACCCTGGGGGGGAGTTTAAAGGAGCCGAGCCTAGTTGAGGCTGTGACCTACAGTCTTTAGCCCAATGGAACATTTTTTTTGCACTCGGGGCAGTGAGTTTTGGGGCAGGCTGTACCTCTTGGGCAGTGGCTATGAAAGCAGCCAAGGCCCCCACAGTTCCAGCAGCCTTCCTGTGCGCCAAAGTTGGCGAGTTTTCCTTGTGACAAAAGAGTCTCCCAGGAAGTGGTCAAAGCCTCAGTAGGGTCCACCCTGGGGTCTAAGTCTCTGGTAGTGAGTACCCATTTGTGAATGTTATCAATGCAATAGCATTAGAGTAGGGGTGTTTAGCCCCTCTCAAGTTAACTGTTTGGTAAGCACCTCTCGGGTGTGTCCAGACTCCACCCTCCACTCTACTGCCTCAGTGACATGGGTAAGAAAGTCCATGAAGGACTCCCCTGATGAATCAAATTCTGGAAAAAGACTTGTGGGTCATGGGGGGGGGCAACATTTAAGGGCCTTAAAGGCCAAGTCAGAAACGTTGAAAATAGGCATGGAGGCCAATAGTAGACTGGGAGATGGAGTCAGTATATTGTCCGCGTCCCGTGAGCTTGTCCAATGTAATGTTGTGGCCATATTGTAGATTCAGGCATGCCTGGTTTTCAGCCTGATTATCGTAGGCTGTGCGCCAGTTTAGAAAGACAGAGGGTTCTAAGACTGCCTTTAGTAAGTTATACCAATCATAGTGGGTTTGTAAATGTAAGGACCACTGGTGAAGAACCTGTTCGAAATATGGAGTGTCAGGGCCCGACTGCTCAGATGCCTTATGGATAAGAATGAGGTCAGCAAGTTGGGTGGGTGGGCAGCCATGGACGTTGTGCCGCCTTGGGCCAACATTAACCAGAAATGTGGACAAAGGTGGGTGAGGCTTTAAGGAGCATGGTCTAGGATGGAGGGGCACTTTAGCAGGGGAAGGGGCAGGATGGTTATTGGGGTGGGAGAGAATAACTCCTTCCCTAGGTATGGAGTGGGGGAATTTCTGGGCATGGTAGCTCTAGGAGAGTATCCTGAGATATAGGCAAAGGAGCTCCTTACTTATTGGAAGTGGGCACAGAAGTGGCATCCACCTCTGGGTCTGGGGGTTCTGGGAGGTCCAGTGTTGAGGTAATAGCCAGATCTACACTAGATTGCTCCTGGCAGTGTTTGTTGTGGGCCGACGTGACTTCCTCAGGAGAGGAGGATTTAGCCTAGCAATGATGGCTAAGAGGATTGGTCCGAACGATGTGGGAGGAATGATCTCTGACCCAACCTCCCTTTTTCTGGCTAGGAAGAGGACCCACATCCACATGTCAGGGTCCTACATGTTTTCAGGGGAGACCCACGGAGCCAATTTAGTGGCTTCATCCCAAAAGTGTTCGATATCTTTTGGTTTCACTTTCAGCCCTATGGTTTTAAGGAGCACCTTGAGTGCTGCCGTTTGTGGTTCCCTGCATTGTGGTGGTAAATTGCCCATTGTGGGAGGGTCTTGCAAAGGGGAATTTGCCACAAAAGTAGAAGATGAGGGTGACTACCAAGAGGGCACAAAGGAAGCAAGGAAGCACTGTGAGCCACTAGTATGTAAACTGCTCCAACATGTAGAGGTGTATCAGATCCAAATGTCTTGTGCTCAGTGAGGGACTTCTGAAGGCTGTGATACCCCCAGCCATATGCTCACATGGTGTTTCCGGGACCCGAAGCCTGGGCTCTGACTTCAGGGTGGATCAGCCCTTATGTGAACTCACCGGGATGAGCCGAGAGGGGCGAGGTGTCGACGTGGGCTTTGGGACCATGTGGTGGAGTGTGCCTCCCTGATCTAACAAAATAGTCCAACAACAAAGACGACAGACAGGGTGGAGGGGACAGAGGAGGGGGCTACTCGCTTATCCTCGAGCACCCGAAGAAACAGACAAATCCAGGGGCCTACTTACCTAATGAACCGAAGTTCTGGGTGTCACCAACACCATGGGCAGGAGTCCCTGTTCAGTTGCCAGGTGTTGCAGGTTCTCCTCAGGCCAGCTGTGAAGACCCTGACCTGGATTGGGTCCCCTGCCGATTGGGGGGGCAAGAGGCACAGAGTCACGACACAGACACCGGGAGTCGTGTAGAAGCAAGCACTAGGCGAGGTGCTGCAGGCTCATTTAATGCAGGAGGGGGCAGGCCTTATATTTCCCTTTTATCCTCCCCCAATCCCTTTAGTCAAGGTATCATTTTCTGATTGGCCTGTGCCATGCAGTCTATCAGAAGGGTACGGAAGCATGGGCTCCTTTTGGTGGGCTATTTGTGAACCAAGAAGTGAAGTAAATTCTCACTGAATCCCAAGGCTCTGAGTCCACACCATCTTTGGAGACCTCCTGCTACAAGTGCCAATGCTGGGGAAGGAGAGATGTTGTTTACACCTCCCAGAAGGAGTTTTAGCTACATGGAGTCAATGTGGTAGAGGCTAAAATCTGTCCTAGTTCATGTTGACAAATTTACAGGCTTAACAGCAAGATTGAGACTGGAGGCATATAGATTAGATAATTCTTCCTTATTTGTTTACTTTTTAAAGTTGACTAAGAAAGTCCATATCATTAATTTGTTAATAATTTGGGTTATTTCAGTACTTTCCTCCAGTTACTTATTTATGTTTCCATAAAATATAGCATCTTATAAACAAATTTTGCTGAGACTGAAGGGCTAATAAGTCATTAAATAAGAAGGTGGTTTACTTTAAAAATCAATTCAAATCAGAGAAAAGTATGTATTCTAAATAAAATTTGGATTTTGAAAATTTCACCAAATGTAAATGCCTGACACATGTGTATGATTTAATTTTCAGGTACTTTATAGAGAAGACTGCTCTTAAGTTGCCTTTTAAATGCTCTAGGTAGATAAAGAAACATAAAAGTCCAACATATTATTTATGCTATGGTGTATGTGTATGTGTGTGTATGTGTGTGCATATGTGTGCATGTGTGGTGTTGGGGACTGAACCTAGCTTAGAAACATGCTAGCAACCTACCATTTAGTTATATGCCAGACCATATTATGAGTGTTTTGAACTACATTGGTCTATGACTTCCACAATATTTGCTAATCATTTTTCTGAAGGGAAAATTTCTGCTTCTCAATTTGTTCTAGTGTCCTATTATTTTAGCGCTCATGGATCTGAAATATATTGAACATTTTTGTTATGGAAGTAGGAAATACATTTCTAATGATTAAAAAAGCTCCTGACAACCACTAAACATGGTTAAATTTTCAAAATATGCCTGTAACTTAATTAAAACCTTATTTTTAAATAGTCTATGTGTATAAGTATATTTTCTGCATGTGTGTAAATGCACACATGTTGTGCAATGCCTGTGGAGGTCAGTAGAAGATATTGGATCCCCTGGAATTGGAGTTATAGGTGGCTATTAGCTTCCATGTGGGTGTTAGGAATTGAACCTGGGTCCTCTGCAAGAGCAGTTAGTGCTCTTCATTGCTGAGCCATGAAGCTCATCTCTCCAGCCCCTTAATTAATACAATCGATGAAATTAATATTATGAATTTTGTTAGAAGGGATATTTGTGTTTTTTTCAATATTTAATTTTGAACATGTTTAGAGAAGGAGGAACAATGCTTCCATTTGAGATTATGTAGTCTTGTTAGCCTCTATATTTGGTCTTTTAAAAAAAAAAGTTGGGGTATGTGTGAGTGCTTCGGATGAGATGTTCCCTTTAGAATTACATCCTGAAATTAGTGTATCAACAGCTCCTGAAATTCTTCCAATAAAGAGTGTTTGAAAATTGCTCACCCAGCATGTCCAATTCCTTCCATACAACTCCGAGGTTGAACTCACTCAGGATTCTTTTAATAAATCTTGGTATCCACTGTTGTTCCACTCGTCACATAAAATACACTGTCCTTTAGGGTGCTACACACTAGTCAATGTCATTAATGAATCATTCAGAATACCTTAAAGCAATTGTCAAATGTGCTTACTGTTTTGTATTTTCATGAATCTAGTTCCATTTCCTGAGGAATACTTGATGTTTCTCAGCAGAGGAGTGTTCTCTACTTATTCACCAATGTTATACCACTAATACAAAAAAGTATGTGGTAGACTATTACCCAACCATAAGTAAGCCTGTTTTAACAGCTGTCAATGAAGTAGTACAAATTGCCTTTTGCTTCATCTGTATTAAGAAAGTCTTTTGGGTCTGGAGAGGTGGTGTAGCAGTTAAGAGCCTTGGCTGCTCTTGCAGAGTTTCTGGGTTCGATTCCCAGCAACCATATGGCAGCTAACAACTTTAATTCCAGTTCCAGGGAATCCAACACCCTCTTCTGACTCCTGCATGCATTGTGTGACATGAGTGCCCCCACCTCCATGCAGACATTACACTCATATACATGAAATAAAAATAATAAATGAAAAAGAATGTCTTTAAGGGATGGAGATATGACTCAGTAGTTAAGAACACTGGCTGCTCTTGCAGAGAACCTGGGTTCAGTTCCTAGTACTCATATCGCAGCTAACAACTATCCATAACTCCTATTCCAGGGGATCCAATACCCTTTTCTGTCCTCCGCAGATACTTCATGACACTGGTGCACTTATATACCTACAGGCATAACACTCATTCACATACAATAAAAATAAATAGAAATAAACAATGTCTTTAAACAATATTTTCTACTAGATTATTTTATAAGCATAAAAAATCTTTGATATAAGACCAACAATGTAGTCTTGGTAGTAGTATATTAATAAATTACTGAGGAACAGCATAAAAATGTGTGTGTTAAAGATGCATGTGTGAATTTGTGTGTTTTATTGTATATTCCTGGCATAGGGCCTCAATTGATTGCTTAATAAAACTTAGTGACATCATTATTAGTATGATTGTCAATGTTACTTCTGCTTTTTACCACCACCAATACACCAAAATGTGCTGGTTGAAATATAAATGTGTAACACAATAAGTGTGTGTGTGTATGTGTGTGAGTGTGTGTGTGTGTGTGTGTGTGTGTGTGTAGTATGCTCACACGTGGAGATTAGAAGATAAGGATAACGTTAAGTGTCAGTAGTCAGGCCCCATCTACTTATTTATTTAGTAGCTTGTTTTAGGCAAGGACTTTTCTGACTGAGCTATCTTCCCAGCCCCACAATAGACTTTTAGCTCTGTTTATTCTAAAGTAAAGAAAAATATATTCCCATATGTATCAAAGTAATTTGAAATTTCATGTCCACAAAAGTACAACCCCACACAAATTTCTCTGGCAGTATAAACATCATCTCAAACACTTTGATGTCCAAACAAATTCAGTTTACTAATTTCTGTTTTTATCATTTAATGACATACTCAGTAATGAAAAATGTTTTTAGAAATCAAAACGAACACATTCGCTGATAAGAGAATGATAATTCATACATTCATTATAACAGTGATATACCCCTAAGCATGTTCATGCTTTCATAGGTTATAATGTACCACCCCTGAATCGGATGGAATAGAGTAACTATTTGTAAAATATAGGCATTGGTATTTTTCAGAACTACATTTTAAAATTTGCAGCTTTCATATTACTTTAGTTGCAGTTTCATATTTATTTCTATAAACACATATTTCTAGCAGTGGGTGGAAATTAAGGCAGCCAGATGGCTCAGTGAACTAAGTGACAGGATGGAAGTTCCCTGCCTTGCTTCTGTTCTAGACAAACTGAGATTTAGGAAGATGATCAGTTTTATTGGCTTCTGTTAGGTTAGCTGTGCAAGTTCAGTAATTATCCATGACACAGATTTAGTTGTTTAATAAGAGCCTTAGTTTGTGTCTAACCATATTTTGATGAGGAGAGAATGAGTCACATAGGTCTAGGTGGCCAAACACTCACCAACTTCATATAAACACTTATATCCATGTTTCCAATTTCAATTGAATTCAGAAAAAAAAAATCATGTAATCCTACACAGGTGCAGAAACAGTGGGAAGCACCATGATGATGAATTAGCAGGCCAAGGAAGAAGGACTAAAAATGTATAAACATGGATGTTTTGCAAGACGTTTCCACCAGAAAGTAGTAAGAGTAGAGGAGGAAAGTGGCAGTCTATAAACTAGAATCCATGGGATGCTGTGGAATTCTCTCATTACCCTTGAGATTCATGGAAGGTCTGAAAGTCCAAAGCTAGGACTTTAATTGCACTTCAGTGCACGATTGTGGATGGGCACGTCTTATATATTCTGGGCTTCTGCTTTCTCTTCCCTAAAGCAGTTGGAAGATGGCATGAGTCAGAGGATCAGCATGAGGAATGAATGAGAAAGCATGCTTGATGGAGCAGAAACATAAATCTGCAGAGTAATAACTCAATAGATTATTTGCATCTTAAAACAATATGCAAAATAGTAGGAGACTAGTGAAAATCTGTTTTTCTTTTCTTAGATACTGTTGGGCTTACTGCTTCCAAGAATGAAGATATTTCTTAACCTCTGACATAGTCAGATAAGGCAATGTGACTCATTTTGGTAACAAAATAGAAGTAGAATGCTGTGTAATGCTTCTAGATATGTTACATAAAAGCAACATGATAACTCTTCTTTGTCTTTTGCTCTTTCTACCAACTGAATTATAAGTATCATTGCTTGAGCTCAAGCAACCACCATGGGAAGTAAACATATATTTTTTTCTCTGAGAATGTAAGGCAAACAAGATGAAGACTCTGTAAATGTTGCGAAGATGCTTAATCACACATAGACCTATACTATGGAACTGTAAAATAAAGCATTTATGTGTTCTGAATTTCTTCTCCCTGATGGTTACTTAAAGTTACTTAGTTCTATGAACTGAAAATGTTCCTCTTTTCTCCTAGTGCTTGTATTCTGCTGAAGGAGAGAAAATCAGACAGCCTATGGCTACAGTCAAACCATGTGGATCTAGTCACCCATTTTGGAACCTGGTTTGATGGATTTTTGTGACTTTTTTTGGCCATTTGAAAGAGGGTCCCCTAGAGGGTTTTTAGTCACATTCATAAAAGAATTTAAGAATGGACCCTAATGGAAGTTTTTACAAATTTATTAGAAAAATCCTCAGGGCAGACAAGCTGGTAATCTTGGCAGCTGCCTTGAGGAGGTGAATAGTGGGAGGAAGGTAAAAAAAAAACCATGGAGCCACGCATGTTCGGAACCTGCATGGTGGTGAGACAGGTGGCTGACTGGTAGCCACATGACTGGGAGAAGGAAGCTTTAGAGAAAAAGTGAAGAAACACAAGATGCTAGGGGCAGCCCAAAGCCTTAAAGGAAGCGTGTTTAGTAAGAAAGGCATGAAGAAGAAAAGGAGAAATTGTGCTTTCCTGAAAAGTTCAGGAAAGTGGACAGATTTATGAGATCTACATGACTGTGGCTACTCTGAAAGTTCTGCAAAGGGTGGGGGTGGGACTGAGCTAGTTCCAGGCAGGAAATATTCACTATCTTATTAAAGAACCAGGTATTCTTCCCACCTATCTACCATAACTTAAGGTGAACCTGCCTTCCGGGGGTGTTTCTATCACCAGGTAATTGAAAATGAGATTGGAAAAGTGGGTCCTCCAACAGATAGACTAGACATTTTTTATAGTCTGAACCAGTTCAATTTATGGGGCTTAACACAATTTAATTTTTATTATATTTAATTTATATTTATGTCTCTAACATTCTGAGACAGGTATCCCTATAGCCCTAGGTGGCCTGGAACTCACTATTTAGGCCAGGCTGGCCTCGATTTTACAGAGATCCAACTGCCCCTGCCTCTAGAATGCTGGGATTAAAGACAGGCACCACCATGAGCAGCCGTGAAAGAATTTTTGAAGATTTGATTTAAAACCCTGTGGATTCAGGTCATCAGAACAGGCTCTCAGAAAAACTGAATTATTTAGAAGAAGGGTGGTTTAGATAGTATCCAACCCAACTTTCTGTTGCCTTCTTGGGATCCCTGAGTGAGAATCATTTTCAAATTTCCTATGCAACTCTATGAATACCACTTCTTTGTTGGCATATCCATGTGTGATGTGTTAGGACTAGAGGTATTTGAAGTTGGGAAGAATAGTTTTAGATAGAACTGTGAAGGTTTTAACATTTTTTTAGAATATTTAAGGGATTATCAGAAAGTAGTGTATTGACAATATACTCTAAATAGGTTATTAATTTAGGAGAGTGACTGTGAAATGAGAAGGTGGTTTAGTTACAGGGAGCAAATAAAGAGGCAGTTACAGTGTGCTCTCTCCACTATTGTTTATTGGTTTCTCTCCTTTTATAATAAGGTCAACCTCCAAAGCCAACTTACAGATGAAACCTTGGAATCAAAAGTAATATTTGACTTTATAGAGAGTCATTTCAGCTAGTTCCCTAGGAAACAGCACCTAATAAATCTTGGACAGGCAGTTACAAATAAACATAAAAACAACAACCAAATGAAAGTAATTATCTTTCAAGAGGAAAGGATAATGAAAATACATTTGGAATGCTTGAACCTGAAGGACAAGAAAGCAATCAGTGAATATACTTTTATCTAAAAACTTGGGTTGAAAGCTTTAAAGGAGACAGAGGATCTGTAGGACTTGGTGAGGATATTAATTTGCTTAAGTCATAGGCAAGCCCCTTTGTTCCTAAGATAGACTCAGCCACCCAAGGAACCTTTGTATTCAGAAAAACAATCAAAACAAACAAACTGCTTGCAACAGCTTTCTGATCGTTGATTTTTATCCTCTAGAAACCTTAAAAGACACTTTTCATTAATTTTATATAAAAGTTATATGATGATGTTGTAAATAGGCACATAGGTAGCAATACTACAGGAACAGCAAAGATGATTGGAGTTATAATTTCTAGTGTGATTCTCCAACATGATTTTACGCTTCCTTCTCTCAGTCATTTCCATTCTGATCTCCAGCTTTTCAGAGAGGCAGGACTTTCTCACCTCAGACCTTTACAAGTTAGATCTTCACCTGGCTCCACTTTGCTGCCTCACCTTCTCTGAAACATGAGCTCACCCTTTAATATTACCTCAATGTTCTTTTTCCTGTCCTATTTATCTATTTTCTTTGTTGCACCTGTCAGTCTCCCCTGCCTCACAGAACATTTAATTCTGAGGGCCGTCTCTCTCTGTTTGGTCAGCTCTTTTTCTCTACATTGCTTTCTCAGATCTGAGACCAGTCATTCAAAATGCTAGTGGAGGAACAGTGAACAAATAAGTCAATGTATTTTCCCTGGGTTTACCTTTCAAGAAAATATAGCTTTAAAACTAAATTCTTTATATGTTGATAAATTAAGTATCTTTAGTATATATTTGTTAAATAGAAAACAAACTGTACTCAAGAATTGCTAGAAGACTTTGTTGTTGTGATAATATTTACGTAATGTTGCCCTTTGTCCTTTGTGATAGTCAATGCTGGTTGTCAGCTTGACTGAATGTAGCATCATCTGGGAGATGGACCTCTGGGCATGCCTGTGGGCATTATCTTGATTATCATATTTCTGGCTGGGGATCCTAGATTTTATAAAGTGGAGAAAGTGATCTGAGCAACAGCATGCATCCATTTCATTGCTTTCCTTGACTGAGGATAATGTGACCAACTGCTCCAAGTTCCTGCTACCTTGACTTTCCCCTTGTGATGTACTTTGAACTGTGAACTAAAATTAACATTTTTTCTCATCAGTTGTTCTTGTCAAGATATTTTATCAAAGCAGTAGAGAATGAAACAAGGTGTCTATGGAGGATTGGTTTCAGGACCTCAGATAGCAAAGTTCAAGTCCTTTATATCAAGTGGTTTAGTCCACATTCTGTTGCTGCAAATTGTTCACATCCTCCCGGGCACTTCAAATGAACTCTACATTATTTATCATGCTTTATCCAATGAAAATGCTTATAAATAATTGTTATACTCTGTCACTTACAGGATAATGATAATAAAAATACATGTACACAGGTTGGGTTTTTTTTTTTCAAATATTTCCAGTCTGTGGTTGGGTAAATTATTGCACATATGAGAACCAAATGTATAAAATCAGCATCTTTTTAGAACAATCTATTAGTGCAGCAAATCCTCTTCATTAAACAGTGCCAAATTGTAATGCATATTTCTGAAAAGATGGTTAGTATTCCTTTTCACAAACACAAGGCAGCCTGCTTACAGTTTGATGTTAGCACAGTTTCTTTCTAAAATTCCAAAGTACTGAATTTATCTTTCTTGTTTGACTTAGAATAAACAGGTAAGCAGCTGGGTGAAATAATATTCTGAAAATAATTATCTATCAAAATCAATTTGGAGTGTTCACATTCTAAAGATCAATTGGTTATCATTTAAATTGTTCTACCAGTAACTGAACAAATAAAGTCATATTCAAGATAAAATGTAATTGGTAACTATTAGAGAAATCAAATCAAGTAGATGACAGTCATAATTTTTGTTCAATAACCATGTCTTAAAATGAATAATTAATTATAACAAGAATTTTACAGCTATTAGTATTTTAAACTTAATAAAACATTGCACATAATATATGTTCTTTAGAATCATAAGAATTATCCTGCTTTTGATTATTTAAAAAGTTGTATTATAGGATGACTTTCTGTAATAATCAAAAAAGATGTTGTTATTGAGAAAGTCCTATAATACAAATTCAATGTTTAATCCACATAAAATATTTGATTTACCTTAAGTAGAGAGCAACACTAGTGAATACATTTTTATGCTAGACTCTGAATTGAATAAATGTATCTAAATAATTGTAATATATCCATGAACTATATAGTTAGCATATGCATTTTGTAATTATGAAATTATTCATAAAATATTCACAAAAATTCTGGGGAGATATTTCAGTGGTTAAAGTGCGTGTTGCACAATCATGAGGGCAAGATTTTTGTATCCACAGAACCCATGTAAAGGCTAGGTGAGTGTGGAGATATGCCTGTATGTCTGGGTGGGTCTGGATCCCCAGAGCAAGTTGACCATAAGGCTAGCCATATCAGTGAGCTCTGGATTTGACTGTGATACCTGCTTGAATAAATTAGAAGAGTAAAGGGGGATGATTCAAGACATCAACCTTAGCACTCCACATATATGCATATATATGTGCACACACATATGCATATCATGCACACAGGAACCACATATACACACAAATGAAAAAAAAAGAAAATTAAACATTATTTTCAAATATAGTCCTATAATTTGTATCATATCTCAGGATGACTTGGTATTAAATGCTGTTTTCTAATAAGTAACTAAGATATTTAATACATCCGGGAAAAACTTTTATAAAATGAAAATAATATGTCATGGCTTGAATGTGAAATGTCCTTCACAGACTCATGTGTTTGGGCATTTGTCCCCAGGTGATGGTGATGGTTTGTGAGGGTGTAGCACCTTTGGGACTATGGCTTAGTGAGTAGAAGTTGATTGCAGGAGCAGGAATTTTGAAAGCGATACCCACTTCCATTTTGGACTGAAATGCCTGCTTCTGCATCACCCAAGCTGTAGCCACAAGCTCTCCATCGACATGGAGCAAGTCATTCCTGCTCCCATAACTTCCTGTCGTGACGGACAGCACCAACTGAAACTGTGAGCTAAAATAAATTCTCTTTCTGTAGGTTGCTTTTATCAGGTGTTTTGTTACAATCACAGGAAAAGCTCACTAATCCCCAGTATCTCTGTAACCTGATGTGAAATTATACTGGAAAACCAGGACATTTCAAAAATCACTTTGAAAAATGTCGAACACAGGTTGATCATTGTAACCTGTATAATCAAACTATAAAAGTACTCTAGGATCTATTGCTTAAAGCAGTGTCATTGTAATTATATCATTTAACATTCTATAAACTTTAAAAAATCAGAATAATGGAAATATCTACAGAATTATCTGTTCTAAGAAATTATTGCGTGATCAGAAATTTTTGAGTAAATACGTTTCCTTTTTTTTTTTTTTTTCTCTGTAAAGATGATGATTCATGGTAAATGCATGATTGAAAGGGAACTATGTACCAGTGTCTTTGGAAAGCAGTCAGTCCTTAGGCATACTTAACATGCTTTGTTTTGAAGATAATGGGAACATTGTAAGTAGTGTGAGTCTTTTGTCTAAAATTTCCCACCAGAGGCTCTTTTAAGTCACTGTGATTTTCAGCCCTTGATTCCCACACAGCCCAAGCCTAGGTTGCTGCCCCATCAGCTGTGACTCAGGCTTGTTAGAACCTCTGTGTCATCCATGAGAATGGACTCAATGTTGTGAGAATGATGCTCACTTTAGGGGCTCTCTCTTGGAGACAGTTTTGATCAGCTTTTCAAGCTAAGACTTTTTCTGAGAGTTTGAACACACTAATATCTGTTAATTTGTCTGCTCTGACAGGAAGAGAAGTGAAAGAACTAATTATTGACATAGCACAATGGAATGAAAGAACTATTAATTTAAGAATGTGATATTCCATTCTGCCTTTTGAATGTCTCAAGAAAATGGTATTCCACCGGATGGTAACATTTAGTAATAAAAAATTATTTTGCATGTATTTCTTCTTTCTCTCTCCTTTCTCTCTCTCTCTCTCTCTTTCTTTCTCTCTCCCCCCATGTGTGTGATTTGCAGGGATTGGTTCTCTCATTCTCCCATGGGATACTGGGGTTTTAACTCAGCTCACCAAGCCTAACACCAAATGCCATTTCTTACCTGCTGAGTCAGTTTATGAACCCCTAAATTTATTCTTAAATGAGACGCCCAAAGTAGACCAAGTAGATAGTTCAGTCAGTAAAGTTGCTTGCCATGCAAGCATGATGACTTGAGTTCAGATCTCTAGTATCTAGTAAACATCTAGGCACAGCAGTCTGCTCTTATGTAACCCCAGCCTTGGAGTAAGGGAGTGGAAACAGGAGGCTCCTCGGGAAATACTGGGTAGCTGGTCTAGACAACACATGAGTCCTAAGATCAGTAAGAGATATTGTATGAAAAAGTACAGTGGAGAGGAATAGAGGAAGGTGCCTGACGTTGAGCTTGGCCTCTATTGATGTATTTGCACACATATGCATACTCATCAACATATACACCTTCATGAACTTGAACATACATACACACACAGTAAATAAATAAATAAAAAATGAATAGTCCCAACTGGACCACTCTTTTGAACATGGAAATTACTTATTAGAAGATGACTTAGCAAAGGAGAGCATCCCAGTGACCTTGCTGCCCTTCCTGTAAATGTGTCCGGCAGATATGACTTGGTCAGTCCATATATGAGCCAGGAGCATTCTGTAAAGAATTGCTGAAGAACACAGAAGACAACCAAATTGTAGCCTGAAGTCTGAGAATAATCATTATACATATGCCCATAAAGCGATAAGAGATTTTTTGCAGCATGTAGGGCTAGAAAAATGAACTAAATGTTTTATGGGGGTTTCAAAGAACAAAGCAAATCTGAAATCACTTTTTATTTGTATATATGAATTCACAAATATCAGTTAAAATTTTTAAAATATTTGAGAATTGGATAACCTAAGAGGGAACTTGTGACTGGAGAAAAAGAATTCTTCCTCTTTCAGTTTCAGTGGCCATTAACTACCTGCAGTTCTTCATCTAAAAGTATAAGTGGTTAGCTTTAAACATATGCATATATTAGCTTCACTAAATGGACTCAGTAGATTGTTTATATATACATATATAATATAGAGACATGGATATATATATGTGTGTGTGTGTGTGTGTGTGTGTGTGTTCACAATAATTAAAGAGTTCAGTATATTGGGAGAGAGAGAGATGGGGGAATACAGGAGCTACTAGGGTAGGGAGAGAGAAGTGGAAATAATGTAAATATAGTACTCGTGTATAAAATTCTCAAGAATTAAAAAAAATAAGAGCATAAGAATGAACTGAATATTTTCTAATAGGCTGAAGTTCTCATAGAGAGGAAAAAGGATAGGGCATAATTTTTCCAGTGTAACTTTAAATGCTTTTCTAGACAAATTTTTACTATTTCATGCATGTATATAACACATTCTTCTCACATTCATGCCCACTTCTCTTACCTCTCTGCTATCCCAAACAACAACCTTCCTTCTAGAAAGTTCCCATCTTACTTTCAAGACTTTTGTTTTGCCTTTAGTTTGCTTTGTGATACATCAGACTTAAGGTTACCCTTATGGGTATCCGTGGAGTTATCCACTAAAGCATGAATAACTACATCAGTTTTTTAAATAGAACATTTGTTATTGAATTTTTGTGTATTTCATAACAGGTACTGCCTATGTATACAAATGTAGAGCAGACAGTATAATGAACTTCATTGTATGCATCCAGATTCTTGTTTTATCAATAATATTCAGATATAGTTCTACTTCTCACCTGTTCCCAAATACATTTTGACTCTCGTTTTCAGAATAATTTAACTGCAGTGACTAGACAGTGACAAGATGTAATCAAGAAGTAACTAGCAACAACAAAAAGCACCAAGCCATATGCATATGCATGTAATGCTACTCACAGACTGCTCTCAGAAAAATGATTTAGGATGTTGAAAAGTTCAGTTCATAGGACACATTGTACCATTTAAATGATTGAAGATAAAGATCAAATGACAACTGCATAATTATGTTCTTAATAGTTTATCTTCCCCTGTGTGAAGCTTGTGAAGTTTTCTATTCTAATTTGAAGCTTGAATTATGGATAGCCCTTTTTCTTTCAAGCTTTCTGAAGAATCCTTAATGGGATTATTCACATGCATTTTAAGTCAAAGGATAAGAAATGACCTAATTTCAAATCCCTACTTTGCAACTTTAAGCCTCAAATTGTATGTTGTGCCCCAGAAACTGAAAACTTCCAAGTTTGATGTCTTGTCATGTTTAAGGCTTTGAACTGAGAAAATCCAAAGTCTCTCTGACCTCTAGCAGCACTTTCCTATTCCGCTTTCTGTCCTGGACTGCTGGAAAGGATCTTTTTCCTTGTTCTGCTCCCACCTAAAACCCAGTACTTTCAGAAGGTTTGCTCATAGGAAGAAAGACTAGAGTAACACCACACCAAGATCTCAAAGGAACTTCTTCCTGAGCTAGTGGATGTTCTTTGAGCCAAATCTTGTCTCTCTAAAATCACTAATATTTCTTTTAACGTTATCTGCAGATGTAGTCCTGTCTCCTATGAGGGTTTATTTGAATTTTAGCCATCTGAATAGTCTTTGAATCATTAACTTTCTGTGACTTTGCATTTGCAAATTGTTAAATTTGGAAGTCTTTCCTCCTGATAATCTCTGCATTGCCAATTTACTTTATAAATTAAAATTAGCAAAGAAAAATAAATTTTCTTGTTCATGGATAAAATAATTCTAATATTTCTATCATTTAATAAGTTGAACAAAAGGTAAAAGGACATCAAAATATGAACATGGTAAAATACAAAAATCCTTCTTGACCTATCGATGCCACAAATTCACAAATGTTTGAACTCCATTAATTCCTATACTTGCTCCAAATAGAAGCAAAAGGAAAAACAATAGCACAAATGTAAAATCTATGAGATTTTGACTTTGGTTTAGTTGATTAATATGAGAATTACATCAGAATGGAAAAAAATTAAAGCCAAAGATTTGTTCAAGATATCACTGGGATCTCTGTAGAAGATCTAGAAATTTACCCAGTTGTAATATTTGTTCCAAGTACACCGTTAAACTTATGACAGAAAAGTATTACTCTGGAAGGAAAGCTGACAATATTGCCTTGATTTCTACAGTGAGGACACATTTGCTTAATTTATGTGGAGAACTAAATGGAAATGTATTCCCCAAAACAAAATTACTTACTTTTACATGTATTTTCCAGTAACATAATGAAAACATGTTAGTGTGCTCATGCTGAAGTTCCAACTGACATTTTGCAATATTGACTATTTGCATTTGCAAATATTATTTTCAGATTGCCCTGTAGGTTATTAGAAACACCTTCCTGTTTCAGAAAAAAAAATAAGTTTACAAATACAGAATAGTTCCTTAGTTCCTAATATTAAAATTACAGTTTTGTGACCTTAATGACTCAAAAATTTAATATTAGCATCATTGATGGTAGTTTCAAAGACAAAGCATTACTTATTTCCTATATCAATCATGAGAAAAAAAGAGGGTTTGGAAAAGAAAACTGCTCTGGGTGAAGGTTAAAGAAAGAGGAAGAATACGTCCATAATATACAGAGCATGGCGTCTCTGAAGGCTTTGGGAACGTGCTATTCACCCTGTGATGCAGGTGGCATCCCTGGAATCATGTGCATGTAGAGAATAAAGTGTGTCATTGGATGAAACAATCTGCGAGGGAGTTTGCTGTATACATCAAGTGCCCAGTAAATCGTAATTCTGATTATCATATACATACTCCAATGTGTAATTTGTTTATTTTCCACACTTTAAAACAATAACTTTAGGATTAACTAGAGTCATAAAAGCTCTCATTTGTTTATAAGTATAGTTACTGATTATTAGTTTTCTGATTATGACAGAGGCAAAAACATTCATGATTTGAAATCTGAATTATATAGTTTTATTTGGCAATTATGTTAGTGACAGCTCAGGTTTGCTAAGAAATTATTTGCATATTTACTCTTCACTTGAACCCACCAGAATCTATACATCATCCTTGG
>NW_008360331.1:8244806-8304788 GCF_000622305.1 Nannospalax galili | reverse complement strand
TATATATATACACACATCCACCCCAAGTTGAGACTGAGTCTCCACATATTACAATCTGTACAGTCTTCTCACCATTACTATTTCATCCTTACAAAATCCTGAAATGATGATGAGGTGGATATTCTCTTCCCCCATGCAGCCCACATTCAGATAACATAATTGGAGTGCTCTGTTGCTATGGTGAATATCACTGTGGAAATACTTTTATGATAGAAGATCACACAGCCTCTCATCAGAATCCTGAAAATTTCTGAGAGCCAGCAAGCATACTGGTGATCAAGCATTGACAGAAATGCCTATTATAAAAGTCTGCCTTCTGCTCTGTCAGTCTCTGAATTCATTACGATTTCAAGTTGTCCAAGAGAGGAGAGTAGTTTTAAGTGCTGGTGCTATTCTGTATGGAAGAGCCTTGGGTGTTTGGTTTTCTTAACTTTTTTCTGGGCTTTATCTGGATGTTTATTTGAGCAAATATTGATGAGCACAAAGAGGAACACTTTTGAAACCAGCTTAGTTTTAACAGCTTTGTTCTTTCGAGTTGCTAAGCCATTCCAATCTGTTCTTCTGAGCTCCTTGGCAAAGCTTTATCTTGCTGTTTGCTTCTTGGACACCAAAGGTGCCTCCTTTGGGCTGTGTGGCTGATGTTGCCTGTTTTTATGTGGTAAAATAGCCCATGGAATGATGAAGAGATATCCTAAAGTTACCTGCTCAGCTTGTGTTTACCTTTATATCTTAGAGTTGAAATGTTCTCAAAGTGTGTGTGAGATGAGGAGGAGTGTGTATATGTGCATATCAAAAAACTTAGAGCACATAGTCACTAAATTACCCTCTGAAACCCTTTTTCTTTCTCATTTCAGGCTGGAAGATACTCTATGGTATGTTTACTAGGAAGTTCACACTGAGGCGTACTTTTGCTTTGAAGATCATAAAAGGACTCTCCTGTGAATTGCAAAGCAGATTATCTGGGGATTTCAAAAGGTTATACAATAAAATCTGGGGAAGAGTTTTAATCCATGCCATAATTACTCACAGCATTCAGCCTCTTCCTTCCTTCCTTCCTCATTGCTGCTAATGCTCGTTTTATGTAAAAACCTCAACTGGAACTAACTAGGACATTTTAGGGTAATGTTAGTGTCTAGGCAATAGTAATTTTCAATTAAAATTACAGTGTAACAGTGACTGGAACGTCAGACACAAGGATGCTGTATTATGCACTTTGGGGTTTTGCAAATTGGCCCCACATCCCACATATTTCTCTAAATCTGCAACAAGTTTCTGGTTTGTTTTCAGCTTTCTGCCACAGTGCTTATCTGGTCTCCATTCCTCTCTGTGGAGAGGAGACAAAAATCTCCCCTAGACTGAGGTTCAGCTCTCCTCAGGCAGTTGTAAGGCCTGCACAGCTCAAGATAAGAGAAGAAAGCACTTCAAACAGCTAGGAATTAATCAGGCAGCCTGACTCCAAGCTCAGTGTTATACTGGGCTATTCCATCTCAGAAGCTCACTTACATTAACTGAAATTAAATGAGACAGCCTCATTTAATTCTTGTGTAGAAAAGCTCTGGATGCATAGCTGAAATCAGTTAGTTTGTGATGTCATGGAGCAAAGGGGATAATTGAGCTCATTGAAAAGGTAAGGGCCCCTGGGTTACCATTAAGGACCAGTAGGGCTGGCCTTTGAAACAACTCCTAGTATCTTGTTTATCCCTTCGTAGCATTACAGTTTTAGCTTCTATTATCATTTAACCAAAATCTTCAACCCTTACTCTTATATCTGGGTAATTTGTAATGGAGGAGGCTCTTTAGGGAATACAAATGATGGTGCAGTTGTTTTGAGGATCCATGTAACTTAAGGCTGTTTATATTGTACCCAGGAATGACTTTTCTACATCTGAGCAGCAGGGTTGATTACCATGTTAAAATAATGCAAGAAAACAAACTTTTGTTACAGTGATGGAGTTGACTAAAGAGCTCAAATACCAAAATAAACACAATAAAATAAAAAAAATTCACTAGCTGCTTTCAAAGCAGATATTTAACTAATAACAAAATTGGTGCATTTATTTTCTTCATATAAAATTTCCATTGGAATTGGTTATTTTAATTACTTTCATATAAAAGTAATGTTAAATTTGAAGAATATATTTGCATAAAATATATTTGTGACTATTTGTGACCCATAGTTTAGAAATTATGCTCTCAGTCAATTTTAATAATAACATTTATTTATTTCCGAATTAAATGATTGACTAAACAAAGTTATCAATATATATTAATGATGAGGCTTTGAGTAAAATTCTGGAAACATTTAAATCTATGACTCTAAGCTCAGAATCATCTGTTAATTAAATCACTTGCTCTCTATAAATCAGGAAGCAGTCATTAGCTAAGTCAAAGCTAAGGAAAGCTTTTCTTCTAAGCTTGTTGGCAAAACAAATAAAACATTCCTTCATGATATTGACAAGTGCCTAATGGATTTATTAATTAGAGTGACCCTTTATATAAGCCTCAGCCAGCATTTGAATGACTTTGGTGTTAAGATATGGTCCTTCATGAAGGTAAAATTTGTTCAGTAGTTTCAAAATATAGTTTGCAGGTGTCTAGATCAATAACAACACTTTAATTATGACTTACTTAATAAATTTTATGAAAATACATAAAGTTGTGATAAGAGGTAAATGGAAAATCCATAACTCTTTGCATAGTGATGAACTTTTTTTTTTTTTGAAGCTACTAATTTCAGTGAAGAAAGGTTACTAAACAGGTGATATATAATGATGCATTTCAATAGGAGAACTGTGATTCAGTTAATTGAGATGACATTCATAGTTGAAGCTCACCAACCCATGTTGTATATATTGTCAAGGCTTGGACATTAAATAGAGCAAGTACTGCTTTTTGCTATTAAAAACGTTGATAAAGCTATTGCATTTTGAGCAAGAGAAAAGATAGTACTGGTCATTTTTCATATGCTAAAATATTACATGACAGTAAAAAAACTGAATAACATATTATCATAAATTACATTGGAAGACTCTAAACCTTTGTACTGAAAGTTAAAACAAATTCCACTTGATATGTAATATTGCATCTCTAAATATCAAAAATGTCAGAATTTAGGAATATATTTCATAGAGATATAACTATGTTAAACTAAGTAGAAAAGCAAATTGATAATAGAAAATGAGTCTATAATATTCATATTTGCCATATACTTTGAGTAAAATGTAGGCTATGTTCTTACCATTACTATGATTGTCATTTAAACATAGGAAAGGCACATAGAGTGATCTGCTTGTCCCTAAGTGTGGGGGCCTAAAGGCCCCACCTTGCATAGGGCTGAAAGGAAGTTACTGGGGGCGCTGCCTGGCTTGCTTTGAAAGTCTGAAGAATACTTCCACACTGCTGAGGAGTGCATGATCAACACGTGACCATCCTTAAGATACACCCTCGGCGGGGAGGAGGGAGTTCCAGGTGCCTTTATAAGCTTTGTAACATCTGTAATAAATGAGTCCCTGCCTGACTAGATTCCCCATTGCGTCTGAGTGTCCCCGGGTATTGGGGGCAATTAAATTCTATTCTCACATTCCTACTATTAAGAGCTCTCAACAGTGTTTTTTTTTGTTTTTTTTTGTTTTTTTTTTTGAGACAGGATCTCCTAGTAGCCCCAGCTGTCATGGAACTCACTATGTAGACCAGGCTGGCCTCGAACTCACAAAATCTGCCTGCCTCTGCCTCCCAAGTGCTGGGACTGAGGATAGTTATGTTAAGCACTTTCTTATATGCTTATTAGCCATTTATGTAGCTCTTTATATGAGATGTCCATTAAATTTTTTGTCCAGTTTTAAGAATTGGGTAATCCTTGCATTTTGAGCTAAATAATTTCTTATCTATCCAGGATATCAGTAAACTCTAAGATACATATTTTTTCATATACTTTTTTTTTTCTCTGCTTGAAGCTTACATATTTATCTTTTTCACAGTATCATTGATTAACAGAAGTTTTGAAGTAATTTTTTAAAGTATGTAAATGTTTGTGTGTGTGATTTATGTGAGATTGTGGCTGCAGGGGCCAGAGATTTTGAAGCCTCTGGAGCTGCATTTAGAAGAGGATGTAAGCCACTGACCTTGTTGCTGGGAATCAGACTAAGGTCCTCTGCAAGAGTAGTATGCATTCTTAAGAGCTGAGCCATCTCTCAAGTCCAGAAGTTTTGGATATCGATGAAGTAGAAAATTTATCTATTGCTTATGGTTGCTGGTTTCAGTGACATCTCCAGGAAACATGTGCCTGTCCCAAGTCAGTAAAGTAGCCTCATATGATGGCCTCTCTTTGGCTTTATGTGTTACCTACTCCCTTCAGGTTTGAGCAATCAGTGTGGATGGAATCTTTGTCATCATTCAATCAGATGTTGAACAATAACCATTTGGATTAGAAAAGAGTTCCTGGAAATCCAGAACCAAAGGATAGATAGATTGTAGATATACAGACAGATAGGAATTTATGGTAAGCAATTGGGTCACACAATTCTGAATTCTGAGAGATTCAGTGATTCACTCACCAATTTGGAAATGTGGGAGAGACTTCGGTGGCATCCCGGGTGGAGCTGGCTGGCCCAAAAGTATAGAAAACCAATGGTATAAGTTCTAGCCTGAAAGCTTATAGCGTAAGTTCAGCTTACCCTCTCCTATTTAGTTCTTCAGCTGAACTGGTAAAGCCCCCAATAAAGTGGGGGTAGGTAAGTGCATGATATGCTTTCATCAGTACAAGAAGCAGAAGCATCAAAAAAAATGACTACAGCGTTGGAGAGAGGGCTCAGTGGCTAAAAGCAATGACTGTTCTTGCAGAAGACAGAAGACTCAGATTTGAATTCCCTCACCTACATGGTGACTAACAACCTTCTGTAACTTCATTTTCAGGGAATCTAATGCCTTCTCCTGACCCCTGTGGGCACTGTGTGACATGGATGCACTTCCGTACATGCAGACATAACACGCATACATATAAAATAAAACACATTTAAAAAAGAACAATGAATGCACACACAGAGACTAAAACTTTGATGAAGTGTCTAGGCTCTGTCACATTAATACTTAAAATTAACCGTTTATTTTAGCTTTTTTTTTTCCATGCTATGGATTGACTCTAGGGCTTCACCCCTCTTAAGTGAGTGAGCATTACACGCTCAGTCCTCTAGTTAAACAGATCTTCGCTTCATTCTAGATAGTTTGGCATCTTTGTTGAAAGTTGTGCTGAGTAGACCTATGTCTGAGTGAATAATATAATTATGATGGTTATGGGTGTATGGAATGTTGCTGACTCTTGTTGCTGCCTTCAAGAAGTTAATGAGGACACAGGTATGTTAGCATAAAAAGGTCAACTGTCAATTCAATCTCCCCAGCTTCCAAAATCCTGCCCTCGGACCAAATGGCACAATTTAAAGGAGAGAGTAGGAACATTTTTCTATAAATAGCTAGATGCTGAATGTTTTAGACTGTTCTGGCTACACATGGTTCACATTACACATTTTTCTTCATTATAATTTTGAGAAACGTTTTAGCTCCTGAGCTGTTATTTGCTGACTTTGTATTTAAGGGATTTAGATCACAAGCTAGAGGAAATGAATGAAAATATCTGAAGACTCTTAATGTAGTTTTTCAAGTTCATTTTTTTTAACAAATGTACACCTTAACTCAGATTGCCATAAGCAGTGTCCAAGTTATGTATGGATGACATCATATGCCCAAGTGGCACTAGTTTTACTATAGAAAATGTCACTTTACTCGTTAATAATCTTATACTCCAATATAGAAGACACAGACAAGTTCCAGTTAAACACAGTTGAATCATTCCAACCTAGATAAGAGTCATATATGTTTTCTTCTAAAAGATTTTGTGAAAGTGTATGAAGGAGGATTTGCCTAGCACATTTAGGCTGTCAGCCATCCCTTCCGTCTAAGGAAGGTGGATGAGCAGTTGTTGAGATTGAAAAGATCCAGTGATTGGAATAACAGAAACAAGATGTAGAAGGAATCAGGAGTCAAGACAACGTGCAAAACAAAGCCATGGATGAGACCAAACTGATACATCGACATTTAGGGACATTTCGAAAGGGTTGTTTTCCTCACATTTGACATAAAAATTATGAGAAAAGTTTATTCATGTTGGTCGGGCTTCATTGCAGAGCGTTAACAGTAGAAACTGCATATCTTTCACAAATGAGAGGAAGAAAGAATCAGGGTATTTGAAAAATAAGTTGAAAGTTTAGAAAAGCTACAGTAAAGAATATGGTAAGTGTTCAAGAAGTTCAAAGCCTTAGCAGCTGTGGTTACTTTACTATTGTAGTAAGGATGCAAATAATAAACGAGTAATGTCGTTGCAAGCTGTTAGTAAGAGGTGAGGGGAAGGCATTTAAAGACACTTTTACAAAATAAAATTATATTGTTTTGCCCATTAGATGCCAAATTCAGTAAGGTGAACATTGTATAAACTATAAAATACCCTTTGAGAACATCCTCATAAAGATATTGATCAGTTGACACCTTATGAAATTGAACACAGCCAACTTGGCCTTCAGCACTGAAACAAATTGCTAGTTCTGTTTGAAATGGGCAGCTTCTGTTTTAGGATTGTGGTACATGAAAACTATTTATCTTTGACTAAGAGATTAGTAAATTTGTGCTTGTCATCTCCCTAGCATTTGCTCTGGGGCACAATTTTCTGGCTGCAATGGCTGATGCGATCATGCTCTCTATTCATATTTTCCCCTCTTTTGCAAGTGAGTTTCATTCTGAGTAAGTTTAATACCCATATAATATGACTTGCTTTCTCCCAAATACTCCAACACTGAAGACTACATAGAAACTGAGCTCAGACACTTTAAGTGAAGATGTCCAAATAGTTCATAAGATTAGAGTCAGATCTGAGCACAGTTCTCCCTGAAGACAAAGCCGGTTGTATGAAGCCAGAGTTTAATTAACCTCTCTGGTGTCAGTACTTCACAGCTTTAGTGTGAAAGAAGAGAAATGAACATGGATGTACTTTATTAGTGACCAATGAACATGTAGGAGTTAAAAATCACATTCTGTTTTACAATGTTCAGTAAGTTGATGCAATGATATTTAGAGCCCTTACTAGTTGAGAGGAAAAGAAGAAAAGTTGAACATGTATTGTGAGAAAGAGAAAGGGATGCTGCAGTTCAATCCCATTCAGTACAACGATGCTGAATTCCTGGAATCAAACTCAAACTGGCCTCTAGGTAACTGACAAGGTGTCGTGGCTGGATAGTGGAATATCGTGTACGTGAAGGTCGACTTTAGTGGAATGGAAGCAAGGGCAGCACAGTTTTGAAGATCTAGGTTTACCTCTGGATATGACAAGAATGGTTACAGTAAACTAGATGCTATGGGAAGGACAGAAACCCTTAAAAACAAATTTGTGTGAACTAGAATTTCAGTAATGGGCTAATAAGGAACCTTATGGCTACCACCACAGGAATTATATATTAAATGTGAACTAAAACATTATAAATGTTCTTCACCAATCTTAATATATTTGTCCACATATTCTGAATTCCAGTGTGTATGTTCTTAGCACAGAGAGTGTCGTGGTGGATCATAGTTGATATGTTAAAATTCATTTCTTTGAGGTAGAGTGAGATTTCTGGTTGATGAAGTTTTTCATGTTGATTAACTTACAAAGCTTTGGAGTAACCTGACACTCACATAAAGGATTAAAAATATCTTTCTGATATTTTTCCTGACAGTATGTGGTAAAGGGTATCATACTAAAATATTTACCACTAGTTACAAATTAAGAAGGAATTGAGAGAACTAGTGCTTCCTCTTCAGAATGTGTGCCATACTTAAATACATTATGGGTTTAGCAGTTTCAAAAAGAGCCTCAACCATTGAACTGGCAGAAAGGCAGGCCTGAGTGCATGCATTAATATCATTAACCTGCTGATTGCTTTATTTCAGGCTGGCTGTGCAAAAGAGTGGAAAACATAGGTGCAGACAAGAGTGTCGTAGACCTGTCATTTCAGTCTATCTCTGCCTCAGATCCATTCCCAGAGAGGAGAAAAAAATACTTCAAGTCACAGTTGAGTGTCATATTTTTTAGAAGTGCTTTTCAAAACTTGAAAGAAACTTCAAAGCAATGTAAATATCACACTGTGCTCCCTCCAGTCCCCTAAGGTCAGCTTTTTGGCAGTGTTCTTTTCAGTGAAGGCACTTGTCTTGGCCAGCACTAGTCTACTGGGAGACCATAGTGTGCTGGGCAGCTGCCTTCTCAGATAGAGATGTGTCTCTTCTGGAAGTCTGTTTCTTCTACCTCCGCAGGTCTGAGAAGCCAGCCATCTAGCTGTCATTCCATATGTTATGCCATATGCTAATTTGATATGAAGCTGCCTTTCAGACAGGATTGTTTCTCCTGAAAAATCACTCCGGGAGAGGAGACAAGACAGGGAGCCCATACTAATAGAGGGGCAAGATCCCTCCCTACCAGGAATGGGGCTCACTGGCTGTCTCTGCTATCTTGCTAAGCGGTGATTGATTTAAGGATGTTTCCTTGGAGTTTCAGGTGTGATGCTTGAGGTAACAGTTGGATTCATAGAAATGCTTTGAGGACTTCTTGATTTAGAAGGTAGGATTCTCCTACTAAAATGGTGAGCATGTTACAGCACTTAGATGTAGATAAATTGGTGAAAACTTTATCCAAATTTTGTTTCTTTGAAAAATTTGGGATCTCAGTGTGGAGTTATTCCTTTTGAAAAACATGAAGAATATGAACATTTATAAAAATGAAAAATAAACATTTCAGAAATGGTTTGAGAAATTATGTCTTTATTGAAGTGATTCTGGGATGCATTATTGCCTCCCAGCTTGGAGATGGTAATGAATTGTATTGTTGAGAACAAAGCCATAAATCCAGCTCCAAAGAGAGTTACAGGCTAGAGAGTGATTGGCTATAGGGAAAACCAAACAATCTAATCCTGTTTCAGCAGACTAACCAGGAAGGTTCGAGATAAACTGACTAATGATAGAAACAAATAAAAGAGAGTCTGTAGGTTTTCCATTTCTCTGTGAGAATCTGGGAGGTTGAGCAACATTTGATATCAGAGGATGCTGTACATTGGGAAAGACTTGCTCTAGACACATCTGTACCTGTTCACTGTGCCAATCTAGCCTTTTGTTCTAGGATTCTGGCATGGGGACCAAGTACAGGGCACAGCACACATATTAGAGTTAGCACTACTTGCTTGATAAAAGCAGGCTGCTGAGAATCCAAGCAATGCTCCATGATTGCCTGAAGTTTGAGAAGATGAGAGGTTAATGGGAAGAGGCCGAGGTTTTGTTGCACATGTTTCTACTTCAGGAACTTCTCAGTCTTATAGATACAGAATTAAATTTCTTCTGAGCTCTACCAGGGCTTATAGGCTCTGTGGAGTCAATGCTGACTAAACTCTCAGGAGAATAGTGATAAACGGCTCTGTCAATTTATTTACTGTAGAATATCTGTCTGGCCTTCCCGTGGCTCCTCCACTGTGTCCAGTGGGAATCTTACCAATCCTCACTGGGAAAATGTTTACCAGAATTAAACTAGACTGCTCAGTAAATTGGCAGAAGAAGAGCCAGGAATTACAGTCTCAGAGTACATTAGCCCATTCAAAAGTCAGTGCCAACATTATGCAAACTATGGCTCAACTTGTTTTAATAGCGTGCCTTGGGCGTGCAGGCTCTGCCATCTTTCCACGTGCCTTCAGTCCTTTTCTGCTACTTTCTGTCTGTACCGGTAAGGGCCATTTCAGCTTATGTGCTGCTGCCCATCCGAGAATCCAAGGCAGGAACTCAAGGCAGGAAGCTGGAGACAGGAACTGGAGCAGAATCCATGGTGGAATGCTTGTCTTGCTTTCTTTGGCCTGCTCAGTTACTCTCCTTATACAGCCCAGGCCCACCTGCCCAGGATTGGCATTCCCACATTGGGTTGTACTCTCCTGTATCAATTGACAATTATGAAAACGCTTCACAGACATGGTCACTGGCCGGTCCTTAGGAGGGAATTTCTCAGTTGCAGTCCCCTCTTCCCAAATGACTCTAATTTCTGTCAAATTCACAATAACCTAAGCAGCACAATTGATCCCTTGCCAACCAACACACAAATATATCATATTAAGCCATCATCTTTCATTTCTTGTTTGTCCCCAGGATATCATGTTAAAACCATAATAATAAATACAGTAAAGTTTTAAAAGTTCCAAAGTCTTAATAAATTCAAACACTTTACCTTCAAGTTCTGGGAGGCAATCAAGGGCTGTGACAATAACCTATGTTATTTTGGGAGTTTCTTGGACTACCGTGACCAACAAGTGGGAGGGAGATTTCTTCTGCATGTAACTGTGTTATGTGTTATATAACCTTCAGCTATATGCATGCACTTGTAGATATATTGTGTGTGTATTTTGCCAAAGGACTTTGAATTAATACATTTCCTTCTGGTTTCTCATATCTTCTAAGCATGATTTATCTCTCATCTCTCTCTCCCTTTATAACCCTCCCTACACACTCCTTACTTAAAATACCACCCCCCTTTTCCATTTCCCCTTAATAATACCTGTCCCCTACTCTCTCCCTCTCTTGAGCTCCTTCTTTCCCTTTTCCTCCCTGGTTCCTTTCCATTTTCTTTGCTTCTGAAGTTATATCAGGATTTTCTCCCAATTGGCTAGTTCCTCCAAGGGGCATTGACTACTGATGTGTGTCTGGGAGCCATTTGGGGACTGAAGCCTTGAACCGGGAGGATCACGCATGGCGGCAGGTGTGGAGAGAGAGATGGCCCCAGTGCTTCAACCCACATGAACACAAGAGGGGCCATTTACTGACTTGGGATGAGACTGCAGGTCCAAGATGCATGGGTGAAAGAAGGGAGACTGTAGGTGGGGCCACAGAAGCATCTGGTGGCAGGCTCTGAGCTGCGATGCAAGAGTGCTTGTCTCTCTGTAAGTTCCCCAATTTACCCCCTCCCTACCTGAGGGCATAAACCATAATAAACTCTCATAAAGATGTGTTACATGGTTTGCTTGATAGTGCAGGAGACCCAGAGGGAATTTGGGTGACAAAAATTGGCATAGCCTGGCAGGATATGATGAAACTGAGAATGAGTTTTAGAAGAGTGCCAATGGCGGTGCTGATGTGGTTGTTACAATGGGTTACTAAAAAAAGACCAGTCACGCAGGAGTGTGGGCCACAGCTATGTTGTAAATGTGGGGATATGTTGTGGGTATGTGAAGATTTGTTAAAAATTACCCAAAGGTTAGAAAATCTTTTACCTGCTCTGGACCCAAATGTGCCCCAGGCAGGGAGAGCTGAAAAGGCTGAACTGGCAGACCCAGGTGCAGAGTTAGAGAGAGAAAAAAGGCAGGACATTTTGACTTGTGTAAAGTCCAAGGACTCAGAGGAAAAGACGGATAATAATAAAAGGGGGGAAAAAAGCTAACTGTGCTGTAGCTAAGAAATATCCCATGCAAGAATTGTTAAAACTAGGAAAAACTTACAAGCAAGCAAACAGCGAGCCCCTGGCCATGTGGATCGTGAGAGTATGGGACATGGGAGCAAATGACATCAGGCTAAGTCCTTCAGAAGCTTCACAGCTGAGTTATATAACCACCCATCCGTCCTTGTGATATAGGCTGTTCAACCTAGGCTAATACAGGGGGAAGTAATCCTTAATGGGGTGGCTGGTTGAAGGCATTAAAGATACATGGCTGTCACTAACGGATACTAACATGATTAGTAGGGGCTGGAGGACTCTAAAGGAAGGGCAGGCATTACTGAGAGAACTAGGTATGAGAAAAACAATATATGATGTCCAGTTCACTGGGCCAGACAAGACTGAGTTCACCAGAGATATGAAAGAAAGCCTAATAAACTGGGACCTCGAGAATGGTATGGGGCTTTAATGCATTTACTAAGCCCTTTAATGGGACAGGATCTTTGTAAGGTGAGAGAGGCTTAGGCAAATCTAAATGATTCTGACCAGCATGTAAAACATGTCTGTAAAATAAAAGAATATCCTATAAGCGATATAAAAATGACTAGACTGAAGAAATGGTCCACTTGGGTTACTTGAAGACAAATGTGGCAAGACTTATGTCAAGCCCAAATCCCCAGAGAAAAAATTGATAGAAAACCAAATTCGGTACTAATGTATTTCTTGATGGCTTTAAAAGCAGAACAGTTTACAAAGGACTGTGGAAGGATAACAACTGTACAAGGAGTGGTGAAGAATCCCCAAGGATTAAATAAGATGCATTTCTCCTCTGATACAGGCTATACCAGGGGTGAAAGCAGGTTTTCCCATCAAGTTCTCCCCAGCAACCCAGTGTGGTCAATGGGAAGATGAAAGATGTGGCTACAGTCAGGAGGCAGACCCAGAGCCTGTCTGACTCAGGGAACCAACAAGTGCAGCAGGGACAGGAGAAGCCCCCTGCCACCTTAGCCCAGTGCAGGGTCAGGCAACTGGAGCCAACACCTTTATGCATATCAAGAATAAAAGAATCTAAAGGGGTAACTAAAAATAGTAAAGAGCTAACCAAATTAATGCCTTGTACCTATGCTATAGTACCTAACAAGGATCTATGGAGAAAGCAGTTAATATGAATCAACACAACCTTTCCATGTTGTGTGAGACCTTGTCTATGATTGATTTAATATATAATGTTAATGTTCCTTCAAGTGTTTTACAGATCTGAAACCTATTTGAAGGATACCTGAAGAAGCAAAGGCCAGCTATACCTGTAAGATTCTTGGGAGTTTTACGTAGGTTGGGTAAGACAAGGACAGAGACTCCCAAACTATACAACTGTTAAGAAAATCTACTGCACCAGGGATAGGTTACCCCCTGTGAGCTGTTGGTCAGAGAGAGATCCTAGAGGTCCTCCAATTCACCAAGGCTATTTCCATTAACATTGGTTGTACACTAGAAAGGTCAGTAAGGCCATGTTGCTGAAGACACTGCATATTGTGAGCATGGGAAAAGAAGAGGTGATGGAACTCCATGCCACTGGATGAATGACGTTCTTATTGCCAGAAGGCTCTATACAGATGGTTGGGGAAGAAAGGATCTCCTATAATTCAATTCAACAATGGACCCCACATGCTGCACACTATGGGCATGCCAAGCAATACCTGCAAGTGCAATAATGGCTTGACCAACATATGTACAACTGACAAATTTCTAATTGGATAAGGCCCGCTCCTAGGGGTAGAACACACATCTGGTGCTATAGACCAGGCAAATAACTTGTGTTGAGAAGGGCTACAGGCCCTAGTGGAGAAGCCATCATGAGTATACTGTTTAATGAATATAGTACACCTATTGGGATATCTTCTAGGCATCTGTATTTACATTCGTGTTTGTTTAAATGTGTCTACTTCCCTCCATTTTTCTCTATAGTAGAAGAAACACCACTGAGATAGATCAGTGGCCACAGCCTAAAGATGACTAATAGGGAGGCCCAAGAAACCACTATCTCACCACGATAAAAGAGAGATCGCCCTACATCTGTCACCCCCTCCAAGGCTCAGAGACCTTAGCAAAGATGGAAGGGAAGACTGTAAGAGTGGAGGAAAGGGATTTAGTTTCTCCCAATTGGCTAGTTCCTCCAAGGGGCGGGGCCTGCCGCCGAGTGTGGACTACTGAAGCTGCAAGCTGGGAGGAATGAGCATGGCGGCAGGTGTGGAGAGAGAGATGGCCCCAGCACCTCACCCCACAAATGACCTAGAAACCTCCTCCCTGAAGACTAGCTCTCATATTATCAGAGGATACCATGTGAGCTGCCAAGGGAGAAAAACCATCAATGGTCCTACCCAGCTATGTCTAATAAACAACACTGACTAGCTCAGCAAGCTATTGCTGCAGTAGTGGCACTTTTATCTTGGAAGTAATCAACAACTCTCTAATTGAAATTAAGGCCTGCTCAATAAGAAGGAGCTTATGTGAGGTACTGTAAACATAGCCAAATATACATGGCTAGAGAGATGATAGATCCTTGGGGAAAAAAAAAAACAACAACTACTTTTACCATATCCCTGGACCAATGTAATTTCTCACTGTTCTCTAAATATGCATCTGATAATTACAGACAAGTGTGACTCTCACCACTCATTAAAGAAGTCTCTTTTTCCAACAGATGGAGAATATTGCAGGTTTCCAGAATTGGTCAAATGAAAATGAGATGCTTTAACCCTATGTGACATGAATCCCATGCAGCCTCTACACAAAAGATGAATGCATCTCTCTCTCTCTACTCTTCCCAGAGATGTTTCCTTATGTAGCAGCTGGTAACTAACACAGAAACCCACAACAGGGCAATATGCAGCAAACAAGAGACTGCAGAGTGCTTATCCTTGAACGGGAAGCCTACTTCAAACTTCTGCCTCCCTAGGCTCAGGGATCATTTCAGAAGTTGTCATTGCATTGTTAAAGTCAGAAATAGTGAATGACCAGAAGGAAATAAAGTTTTCCAGACAGTTGGTCAGTTACGCATATGAACACACAGTCATGAATACATCATGCAGAATGCTCATGTAAACTCAAACTAGAAAAATCCAAGTATAGAGATGGGGAAGAGGTAAAAAAAATCAAATCAAGCCTGTGAAACTTTTAGAAACTTATGGCTGCTGGGAAGGGGGAGGCAGTTTTTATAGGGATGGTACTTTTGGTAGGTTAACCAGGCTCCAGTGAATGGGCCCAGTGTGAAGAATATTTGGGGACACAAATTGGATCCTATAGACCATATATATGTAAGAGAGTACACTAAATGGGGTTAGGTGTAGCAATGGAAGTACAGAAAGTGGATGGGGATCTAAATACTATCAAATTATGTTATATGCAAATTGAAAAATTTGATAAAGAATTTTAAATTCAAACACTTTAAAATCTAGTCCAAAGTTTCTTAACTATGGGTTACTGTAAAACCCAAAACAATTATATACTACCTTGAACCCAGGCACAGATATAATCATATCAAAGCAAAACCTAAATCTATGTAAGAAGTCCAGTGTCCAACAAGTGGGACTCATTTATGATTTTTCTAGGCTGCAAAAGGCTTAGGTAGTCTCAACTGTCCTGCTCTGTCAACATAATTTCTCTTGTAGTCTCACACTGGTTCTACTTCAAAATTGTCACTGCCGTTGGCAGATGTCCCAATCTCTTGGCATCTTCAGTATCCTGGTTCTCCATTTCAACTGAGGCTGCCTGGTCTCCAGGGGCCTCTCCTGACTTCTCATGGTGCTAAGCCTCAGCTTCACTTCATGATACCTTCAGTCCTGGGAAGTCTACTGCAACTGAAGCTGTGCCTTCACCAGCGACCTCTTTTGACTTCTCAAAGTGTCAGTGTCAGCTGCTCTCCATGGCCCTTTCATGCCTTCAAAATCAGTATCATGTAGGTGATTGTTACACAGTACCAAATCTGGCTTCCAGAGTGAGATGCTTGCCACATGTGAGCCACAACTTCTGTGTGCTGATCCTGAGGAAACACTCCCCAGTATATTTCACCTCAATGAGGCTAGTTTCTCATGAATAACAGTTGATCCTTCAGCACAGCTGACCAGCATCTATTGTCCCAGTAAAGCAAATGTTTTACTTCCACAGATTCTTCATCCAAAATATTACATAAATGACCCTTGTAGGGTCATTGCTTCCCCCTGAAACCTCACAAGCCAGTCTTCCCTGTCTAAATTTCATTCAGCATCCTTATCTTCCAAGCTCCAAAACAACAGCCTGTTAAGCTCTAAACACTCAATCATTTTTTAAACAACATGGTCAGGTCCTTCAGAGCAATACCCTATACTCTAGTAGCAACTTCTTCCCGAGTTTGTTCTCTTTCTTTGATAGAG
The DNA here is from genome assembly GCF_000622305.1 of Nannospalax galili. Lineage (NCBI taxonomy): Eukaryota > Metazoa > Chordata > Mammalia > Rodentia > Spalacidae > Nannospalax > Nannospalax galili. Next base: position 8,288,903 of record NW_008360331.1, on the reverse strand, counting down.
CACTTAAGGAGGAAGGGATTTATTTGACTTACAAGTAACAATCCATCCTCAAGGGACTCCAGGGCAGGAACTCAAGGCAGGCACCTTTATGCAGGACTGAAGCAGATGCAAGCTGTAATGATGCTTATTGGCTTGTTTCCTTTTCAGCTTGGTTGATGGGTTTGTTCTCTGCCTACTGATTAACACTCTCTTCTTTAAAACTAAGTCAAAATGTCCTTGGAACTGTTAGCAAATATTCTGTTCCACTTGTATCTAATCCTTAAATGATTTTAGGGATACCTCTTCAGAGGGGTAATGTTAGAGCAGCAAAAAGCCCCATAAAAATAAATAAATGAAGGAAGGGAAAAAAAAGAAAAAGAAAAAAGTGATGGGGAGATATGGGAGGTGTTGGAAGGGAGGGAGTGGGCATGAATTCAATCAAAACAATTTATATGCATGTATTAATTTCTCAATAAAGTTTTGCAAAAGTTAAAAAAATTACTCCTTCTGATGTGTGTGGAACATGCCTATAATCACAATATTTGGAAATTTAGAAAGCTGAGGCCAGAGATAGTAGTTGAAGGCCAGCCTGGGCTACATAGTAAGACCCTGTATAAATACATACATGCACAAATACCTACATATGTGCATACATATTTCTTAACCTGTTCTCCAATTAGACACCGAGACTTATGCTCAACTTCTCCGTGTCTATACCTAAGTATCTACTAGGGATTCTCAGTTATACTTTCTATGTAACATCTCAATCTGTTCTAATTGTCACTAAAATTGATGTACTGACTGAAATGTGTGATGTGTGTGTGGTGGTTAGTTTTTGTCAACTTTCCACAAACTGGAGACCCCTGGGAAGAGGAAATGTCAAATGAATAAATTGTTCCATCAGATTGGCCTTTCTCAGTTGTTATGGTGCAGGAGTCCCAGACCACAACAGATAATGCCATTCCTAGGCAGATGGGCATGTTCTGTATAAGAAAGGTAGCTGAGCAGGATGGAGAAATGGCTAAATGGTTATAATCACTGACTCCTCTTGCAGAGGACCCAGATTCAATTCCTGACTTGTACATGATGACTAACAAGGTTAGCAACCCCAGTTCCAGGAGATTCAGTGTCTTTTTCTGGCTTCCACATGCATTGTATGACATGAGTACATTACATATACGCAGATAAAACATTCATACACATAAAATGAAAGTAAATGAACAAAAGAAAGGTAACTAAGCAAGCCAGATGGAGCAAGCCAGCAAGCTGCATTTTCCATAGTTTCTGCTGTAGTTTCTGCCTCCAGGTTCCTGCCTTGAACTCCTGTCCCGGCTTCCCTGGTGATGGACTGTCACTTAGAAGTATAAGGTTAAAGTAACCCTTTCCTCCACAAATTGTTTTTGATAAGTTGTAAAAAGTCATAAAACTTTCCCTCCTCAAGTTACCTCTGGTCATGGTGTTTATCACAACAACATAAATCAAACTAGGACATTATGCAAATAATTTCTAATCCTTTAGAAATATATCCATCAACAACACACAGTAGGATGAAACAAGGTATCCTTTTTATCTATAATTCCCCTGTGAGTATAGAAAAATGGCTCAGCGGTAAAGTCTTCACTGCTCAAGCATGAGGGCCTAATGTGATTCTCTGTACCTAGGTAAACGCCAGGCACAGTAGTATGTGTCTGTAACCCTACACTGAGGAGTGGAGACAAGCAAACGCAATTCCACCACTCGTTGGTCAACATGAGTAGCCAAATAATTGAGCTCTTGATTCAGTGAGAGACCCTGTCTCAAAACATAAGGTGGAGAGTGACCAAGGTAGAAACGAGATACCAGCAGCTGGCTTCCACACACATGTGTACTCATCCATATAAACATATATGTACACCACACATATGTAGAGCAATAGACCAACATGAATACATACATATACCCTCCCACACAAGACTGTAAAGTTTGTGGTATAGATGTTCAATTTGTGGTTTAAAAAGCACGGACCATTCCCAGCTACCCCGAACTTATCCACATTTGCTTATTTTGCTCCCATCCAGCATCCCCATTTATTCATTCAATCATTACACACATAGTATATTATATTCAAAGCATTACCTTTATGTAGTATACAAATAAAGCATTCAGTTGGAACTAATGATTTTACATATTTAGTACCTTCCACGTATTGCATCATGGATTGCCTCTAAATTTTCTGTGACTCATTTAAGTCATGGAATCACTTTACTAAGTATTATTATTTGCATTTCTCAGAAAGCTAAGTAAATTGCCCAAGATGACACAGCTTTTAAGTGACAAAGCTTGCATACTAATTCCTGTTTGTGTGACTGTGTGATGGTTGAATTCTCAATCACTAAGTTAGACTTTAATAAATTATAATATAGTTCTGCATAAGAAGTGTGATCAAATGCTTTTGAGGAAAAAGGTTATGGTAAGTGGTTCTGTTCAGGGAGTTTTTCAAACAGGAGGTATGACAAGGACTTAAAGCTTTGAAGTACCTCCCTGAGTCCAGGATGAGACAGAGCAAAGAACAGGGGAGAAAGTCAGGCCCTGAAACAGAAACTCAAACAGTTCTCTCTTACTGAACTTTGAGGAAAAGAAAATACAAAAATGGCAGTTAAGTAAAAGACAGGTCTGGAAGCTCTGCATGTTTTCTTAAGAGGCTGAACTCTGACCTATCAGCGTGAGAAGCTCCTCAAGAATTTTGAAGGAGATAAGACATACATTACGTGTCAGAATAAACCCACATTTGAAACCATTCTCTACCTTCCCCATTGTGAGATACATAGATGCAAAAAATTGGACTTTTTAAAAATATGCTTTTCCATTTTGCTGAAGTTCATATAAACTTGCATTATAATAGTATATAATATACAATAATATATAATATATAATACAACAAATTGACCTAAAATTTTCACCTTTGCTCTCTTGACTTTGATAATTCTCTGCAGAATCTGTGGCATTATTATCGTCTGGCTCCCTTCAAATGCTTTTGGAGTTGGTTAACACACTTTTACAGAACATGTCATTTCACATTTGTAAAAACTCTTTGAGATATAACATGCTGTGAATTCACATTTTCAACTGTCATTGGATGTTATGTTTCAAACTACAAGGACCCCTTTTCTTAAAATAATTCATCCTATGGGGAAGTTAGGAAAAGGATCGGTGCATCTCCATACTTTATGACCTTGACCTGTATATTGGCATGGAACATTAGCATCTGTTAGTTCAAACTTAAGGAAACACTAGATGTACACCTTTCTGAGTATCTGTTACAGAAATTCTTCTACACATTATATCATTTTGGAAGTCATGTTCCCTTAGAGCATCTAACATGGATCCTATCACATAAAATGCACTTGGTAAATCTTTTATGATTGTGCAAGTAATTGTAACTGATGACATTGCTAATAACAGCTATTTTTGGAATATTAATTTATTTTTTGCATAATTTCATCAGCATTACACAATGATGCTAGGTAATATGAAACAGTGTATGAGAAATTCCATGTTTTACAGCTCTGGATAACCTTAGTTAATCAAGCTAATTGGTATTTAGACCGTGGATGGCATGAGATGGCATTTCTTTATGGCTTTAGTACATAATTCCTTGCTTCTAGCAATTGTCAGCATTTTCTAAATTACTGACTCTTTGGGTTTTCTTGTCTGTGAATTTCTGAGTTAGTATACAACCATTTTTATTTAATTCTTTTTCTTACTTTATCATCATATTTTCTGGCTTTGGGTTCCAATTCTTTGTGTACTATGTTTAAATTATCTTATGCTAGGTTTGTGGCTGGTTTCTCTTTCAGCTTTGATTACCATGTCTTAGGTTGGTGGGACATTTTACACTGCAGGGTGGTCAAACATTTAGAATGTTTTCCTGTGTGTATCCATAAGCATTTCTTTGAAATCCTAGTCACTAGAATCCCATTATCTGTTTGTATGGGATACAGATATTGATCCATTTGTATCCAAGGAATGTGACACTCATCCTTGTCTGTTAGAGACTGGATTCTAGATAAAGGTAGAAAAGGGGATCATACATTTAATGAGAAAATTATATGATGACCTAAATCTGTCTGATAGAATGAACTGTATGAATCAAAGGTGATATTGAACAGAAAGATTAAAATATATAATGCATGGTTCAGAGAGTGCACATTATTTATCCCTTTTGTTTTATATATTGTGTTTGGGGGTCCTTGGTAGTTTAAATATCACGTATCTTCTTTGATGATCCTTGACATTTTCAACAACCTTAGAATTCATTTTTAAAACAGAACAAGCTTGGCTTGTGAAATGTCACTTGCTATTACTTTCTTCAAATAGATGGCTGAATAGAGGGCATATCACTGGTGGTATAGAGAATATTACAACAGAGATGTGCAAACTGTCTTGTTCCAAGAGCTTATCATGTTTCCTTTTACCTTGATAAAAGGGATAGCATCTGTTAACAATTATTTCTTGTAAAAATAATGAAACAAAAAGATTGCAGTGCCATAAAGCAAAGCAAATCTATGAGGCCATAAGAACCAGACCCTAACCTCTGTACCAAAGGAGAGTTCTCTCCTTACATTGCATTTCCTCAGGCAGAGGCTCCTTCTGTCCACCGCCTTCTCTGATGGTTTTCCTAGCATTACCTCTCCTGGGTCTCAAATCTCCATGGAATTGGCTGTTTACCAATAAATATCCTCATTTTAGAAGGAAATTTGAGACTCCAAATTAAATAACTTGCTCATGATTGAAAGCCCAGTTAACTAAATGCAACCAGAGTCTCACCCAGTTCCCTTGTATTCTGACCAAGGCTTGCTTTTATTTTGTCATTTTGTTTTCCACTTAACTGGATTCCATTTTTGATGATTGTGATCGGTTCAGGTGTATACTTGACACATCATTGTTATGCAGATGCTACCATTGATGGGTGGCTTTAGAATAACTTCAAAATATGTCTGGAAAATTTTTGACACCATTTTCCACAATGGTGAAGCCTAATGTCTTTTGCTGGAACAGGGCTCAGACTCAGTTTCTAAGTTCTGACTGACAACAGTTGTTAGGGGTTATGTGCCCAACAGTAAAGATCATTAAGGCACACGGTTTCCCCTTGATGCTTACATTTGGACCCCATTTGTTATGGCTAATTTTGGTTGTTGACTAAACTTGACCAAACTGGGAAGAGGGACTCTCACTTGAGGTACTCCTTCCATAAGATTGGCCTGTGGGTATATGTGGGGTGTTTTCTTGACTGTTACTTGATGAAGGACAGTCCACCTCATTTTGGGTGATACCATCCCAGAACAAGTGGACCTAGGTTGTACCAGAAATAGCTACATTTGGGTCTGGAAGCAAGCCGGGAAACACTGTCTCTTCTTCAGTTCTGCCTTGGTCTCCCTCAATGACAAACTGTCATTTGGAAATGGACCTCTTCCCTTCTCAAGTTGGCTTTGTACACCATGTTTATCACATGAACAGAAAAGCAGACTAGAATACCTTTCAGCATATCCTCCAAGAAATGGGTTAAGATGTCTATGTCTTCGGCTCAGGCCACAGTCACAGCAGAGCTGCCACTGTATTATGTTCCAGCATTAAATTTGGTTAGAATTTAAGTGTGGTGAGAAGATAGGGAAAGAAAGAACAAACAGCAACAGTTTTGTTCATGTACATTTGACACCTGCTGGTACTGGCACCATGCTTAGTGTTAGCGATGAAGTGAGGAAGCTAGGAGGGAAGTGAGTCACCATTTTCTGGCTTCATACAAAGGCCTGGGTTAGGGGACTTTGGGGTACCTTACATATGTTATCACAAAATTCCCCAAATAACAGTAAACAGGGTGTCATGATTATCTTCTACTCTCAGAGATGAGACAAGAGAGTAGAATGTTCATACCTTTAGCTTTGAGTCATGCAACTGGTAACTGGTAGGAGAACTAATCTAGTTTAGTATTTCAGGGACTGATATTAGAAATCAGTCTATCAGAATGCAAAATAGGTTACCAGTTTGAGGAAAAACAGGAAAATATGGATTACTGGAATTCGAAAAAAGAGCTAAAACAGATAGTTTAGTGGCATGAACATCTGTTTTCTGAGGATTTAGGAAATACATGTGAAAGTGAAGTGGAAGTAGACAGGGCGTTTGAAGAGCCCAATCAACAGTGCACTCAATACTGCAAAAGGGCAAAAACCCATTTTTGCAATTTTGCCATGAACGTTTTGCCATGTTCATGCATGTTACCACCACTAAAGCATAACCCATCTCCTCTCTCCATCATTTCTAATAGTATCAGTTGAGTTTGAAAAAATAAGTAGGAACAGGAACAGCCAGTATCAAAACAGCTACTCAAGTTGAGTTTAAGCAAGAATGGAAAGCAAAATCCTGGAGAACCTGTGTGGCAATTATTATTATTATTAAGCAGTTTGATGAATAAAGATAAATCAAGTAATCGCTCATGGGAGAGCTAGGGTAACACATTTTTAAACTTTAATTTTCATTATGTTAACTAGCATACAGAATTCTTTTACATATGTGGGTATGTATATTACAAACTCACAAATATATATATGTATAAACATAACTGTTATGAGAATCCCTTCACTGGGGAGAGGTAAACAACTCCTACCCTTTCTTTATAATGTTCTAACTCCAATTCAAATTAAAGTTCTACCACTTTTAACCTGGGCAATTAATGAGCATATTGTGCTTACTTGTGCGGTTGAAGGATTATTGGTAAAAGTGTAGGTGACTTTAAAGCTGCCACATTGAAAAGTTCTTGCCCACCATGAATGATGGCTTACCCATTGTAACATAGATGGGACCCTTCTCCATTAACTGCTCCTAGCCTGTGTACTGCAGCCTCACTGGAGGCCCTGAAACCATGTGGAGTTAGGACCGAATTGCATACAAATGGATTGGAGGAGAAGCTGGTATCCTAGGTCAGGGTAAAATGACCTTCCCCAGCCCTTTTTCCTATGAGAAAATAGCAACCATCAACAATGCTGATGGACACAGGCACAGGTGATACTTTTGAAGATGGACGTTGTTTTGTTTGGAGGACCACGTTTTACAGCAATAACTTATGTGTATTTATGTGTGTATACATGTGTGTATATATACATATATATATGTTTTTAAAGATTATTTTACATTAATATTGGATGAGATGATATGGAAGAGTAGAGAAATTAATGTGAGAATTATTAGACTGATGCCTTTAGTCTGCTGACATAAGCTAGAAGTTAGGAAACTATTCATAACTGGAAGTTTTCTTTTTACCTAGCAGGTAAGACCATTCTTCCAGGTTATTGGGAAGGAATAAGCCAAAAGAATGGAATCTATTTCTGCATGGCATATGAAAGTGTCTTCACTCTTAAGAGCTCTTTCAATTAGACTGACCAATCACATGGCCAAGAAACCACCACTCAGGAAGGCAGTTTCATCAGGTGTAGGGCCAAAGAAATATGTGGGAACTGACACTCAACTGATTTGTTTTCTCATTGGAATGGAAAATGCTGAAATAGAGAGTGAGAAGAGAGAAGGTTAATGTTAAGAATTTGAGGAGAGTGAAGGCATAGACAGCCCTGGAGTAAAGGCTTGCATGGAGATGGAGCTGATCCTTCTTGCTCAGGGACAAGTAGGCCTTAGTTAGAACAGAAAATGGATTAGAAGCACCAGAAGAAAGCATTTAGGTTTGGAAAATTCCCTGCTGACTAGACATACATTTAGAAAGTACTTTGGGCTGATTAAGGGTTTTCTTAGTGAAAAAAACAACAACAACAACAACAACACTTTTTTTTGAGACAGGGTCTCCCTGCAGTTGCCCTGGAACTGACTATGTAGACCAGGCTGCATTGATGTCACAGAGAGCCCCCTGCTTCTCCAGTGGATGGATGCACACTGAAGGACATTCAGTGGCTGGACAGGTCTTAACGTATATGGCTGATTACATGAAATATAGCAGAGGAAGGATATAGGAGGGGTGCAGATGGGGGTATGAGTCTAAATATGGTAAAAATATATTGTATGCACACAAAATTAGCAAAAAAATAAAGTATTTGCTTAGAAGATGGATAGAAGGAAGGACAGAGCTGGTGATGAAGAATGTTCTAGAAACGTGAAGCTGTTTTTGATATCCGAAGGAAACAGGGAGAAGAGTGTGAAATTCAGAATGCTTGTCCTGCCCACTGCTTTGTGAAACTGAAAGCCATTAGGGAGAGGCAGAGTCTCTCAGAGGTAGGTGGAGACTGGGCTTCCTGTACATTTTACTGATGCTGTTGATAGGTGCAGGGTACAAATCCCCAATCTCTCTATTCCTGAATGAAGGGACTCTGAGGACTTCTCATTGCATTATCCCGAAAACTCTGTACAGGATTGAATTATAGTTGTAAAAAATGGTAATTTAAATAAATTTATAAATGCATAAATTTATTTAATTTGTGTCATGGAAATAGCTTTTCAAGTAACTGCTGAAGTATTCTAAAAACAAATTTCCTTTATGAAATCTCATTCCACCCTGTTTTACATGTCAGAAGTACAGGAATGCAAAATTTTGTAATCTCCTTTATTAATTAACTTATCAGCTATGCAATATATCAGTAAATGAAAAAGAGAATAATAAATTTAGAAAAATATCACAAAATGAACACATAATTTTCACTTGTTCCAGAAGTAATATGTGATGAATTAATAATAATAATAATAAATAATAATAAACAATAATATGAATTCAGTAAAGACCTAAGGAAAGCAAGATATTAATGTACAAGAAAGATGATGAGAGAGAGGTGGATTTCTCAAGGAGGGCAGATGCTTTTCTGTTTACGTAAGTAAGCTTCCAATGTTGATGGACTAAGAATTGTGTTTTTGATCGTTGCATAATCTCATGGAGGTATACTACAATAACAAACAACATAATTTGAAGTGCTTTCTTTCTGGGGAACAAGAGTGGAAAACAGAACTGTAAATGTATTCAGTTTTAATTATCTTTTAGTAACTTCTTTGGATTTGTTGTGCTTGTTTCTTCAAAGTCTTCCAAAGGCTCCTTTGTCAACGTCAGGGCTTGTGGTGCTGTTGGATGCACTGGAAACTTTCAGAAGTGGGTCTCTTATGGCAGTAGGCTTTGATGCGGATATTGGGTCTTTCCCTCTGACCCTCATTTTATTTCCTAGTCTCCCTGAGTGAACAGACTTCCTGCACTAGGCATTCCCTCCATGGTGCACAGTATCAGTATATGCAACAAAGGACTGAAAATTTTGAAATTACAAGCATAGTAAAGCCTTTCTTATTTAGGTAATTATCCTGAGTACTTTCTCATAGCATCATAAATTTGACCAATACAGTACCTTGATTTTTAAAAAAAACAACTCAGCAAAACAACAAGATAAACATCTGTGTTATATTTTTATTTAAGAAAAATCTAAAATAATATCAAAATTTCCATTGCCACATATATTTGTATTATCCTCAAACTACTTCCATATGTATGTATACCCAGCTGTCACAGGAAATGGTGTTCTTTCCATAAAATTAAATAGGATAGCTAATGGAAATAGGAAAAAAAAGAAGATAGAAGAAACAAGGGAAAAGACGAGGAAGGCTAGGAAGAGATAAATGGCCAGTCCAGCAAGTAACCACTGCTGGTGCAGTTATTGGCTCTTTTAACTTGGAGATAATTAACAGTTGTTTAATTGTGCTTAAGGCCCACTCAATGGGAAGAAATATATGCAAACTATCATAATCATTGCTGAGTACACATGTTTGGAGAGGTTAGAGACCCTAGAGAGAAACCTACTCTTATCACTTCCCTAGACAACTATCCCTTCATCACTCATGAATGGAGTTTCTTTTTACAATAGATGAGATGATGACAAAGTTCCACAATTGGTCAAATGAGGAGAACAAGGCTGCTGTTAGATGCCTAACTCTAAGTGATACATCTACAATGCAACCTCTACACCGATTGTTCAGGAAGAGGGGCAGAAGAATATAAGAGCCAGAGGGGAAAGACATCTGCAGCTATTTAAGGCATTATAGACAAGATAGAAGCTATACCAAAGAAATCACTATAGTATAGTGGTCTAACAGGATTTACATCATGACAAAACCAGTTGACACGCCAGTGTGGATGGGGGAAATATCACAGGGTCTTACCTCAAGATAAAGAGGCACAGAGAATCAATGGATGCTAAGAAGAAAATCAGAATTTTTCCAAGGACAAGTTCTGAGAGGTAGCTAATCCCAAGTAGCAGCCCTAAACACAGGTATACAGAAGCACAACTAAATGGACTCAGTGCAATACCCCCCACACACACATGTAACAATAGTAATCAAAGAAAAGGACATGGAATTGAGATGGGTAGGGGGAGTGGGAGGATTTGGAAGAAGACTGGGAAGAATAGAAAAATGAAAATATAATGCTAATGTGTGAAATTCTCAAATGTAAAATAAAAATTTTAAAAGAAGTTCATTGGTCTCCTGAACATTTTTCTATCCAGAATTTTTTTATTCTTATTTTTATCAAAATGTATTACTACATTGGTAATTATTTAATGTCTTTATTATTAGGTACACAAACAGATGGCATGATTTCTTTTTTTGGTAGCAATGTTTTAATTTGTCTGCTGAGTTTGGAAATTATCAAAAAATCCTTAGGAAATTGAACTAGGTCTCTCCTTTCCTTTCTGTCCTGCCTTGTTCACCCTGTCCTGTCCTGTCCTGTCCTGTCCTGTCCTGTCCAATCCCGTCCCAACCCGTCCCCTCCCCTCCCTTCCCCTCCCCTCCCCTCTCTTCCCCTCCTCTCCTCCTCTCCTCTCCTGCAAATCCTTTCTAGAATGATGGCAAAACACCTCTATTTCCACACATGAACTATTATTCTCTTGGTTATGTTTGATACAAATATCTCAAATTGTACTTTTTCTCATGCAAGGAATTTAATGCAATTAACCCCAGCATTTTTCTTCCTTTACATTTTTTGAGCCACTTAATATCTCTCAGCTTGTAATGTCTTATTCTCCTATAACACTTCTTTCCAATTATTGCCAAGTGATTATATATATGGGAAAATATTTCACAGTAATCAAGAGAAATGACTGAAGTTCTTATGCCCTCTTAGACTAATTAATGTACTTGGTTTAAAAATACATAATGATGCTTTTAATAAGCATCAAATATTGTCTCAGATGCAGAATTACTGGTAGCCTTGGCAGATCTAAAAAGAGTATCCTCACATTAACAATGAAAGGACACAAGGGACCGTTTCATTTTGGCTCCCCCTCTCTTCTCTCCCTCCTTTCCTTCCTTACTATTTTCCTTTTATTTTCTTCTCTCTTCCTGCCTTCAGGACTAATACAAATATTAGTATTTCTAAACACTTTGAACAAGGCTAATTTGCATTAGAAACAAAATGGCATTGTGTAATTAACCAAAGCATACCCATGTAAGAAAAGAAAGGCTTTTTATTTACATTATGGTTTTGCTTAACTTGTAAGCAGGGTTTTAAATAGTTGCTTGTGGAAAAATGAACTGTTGTCATTTATCTTTTTTTTCAAGCAATTTTTCTGTATGCAGTCACAATATCCAATTCAGTGTCATTAAATATGTTTACAATGCTGTGCAACCATCACCAGTATGAACTTTCAGAATCTCATCATCTTGAGTAGGGATTCCATGTCCATTATATAATGACTATGTTTATTCTATTGAAGTTCCAAAAATTGTAATGGAAATATATGATATTTTGAAATTTTTATAGATACTTACATATGAAGAAAATCACAGAAAATATATAATCAAAAAAGATTTTGTTTTTAGGCACTATTCAAAACAGAAACAGGCACAGTCTGGCTATCTGTTAAACATATTTGAAGATCTTAATTATCATATCAACTATCTTATTAGGGGCTTTTCTTAATAGAAGAACATCGGCTTTACTCTAGTCATTAATTTTTCATCCTGGGCAGCATTTATCACTTCCCTGGTAACACACACAGCTTAGGCAGTCCCAACCAATGTAGCTTTTATGCCTCTCAAGTAGATCTATTTTGTCCAACTGACTTTTCAACAGTATCCTTCAAAAGATACATCGGAACACGTGTGTAGTCTTGTTCAAGAGGACACAGATGTAGAATTGCAAAGATGTATAAATTCTTTCCTAATTGGAAAGTTCTTCTCCAGTCACAGTGTGATTTAGAAAGCTGCTTTCTTTGTCCGTTCATGCTGAAGGGCATGTGTGATGATGCTCAAATCCTACCCAGTGTTGCACAAGGCCATTACATGCTTAGAACACAAGCTGTGAGTGGCCACTTTCCCAAACAGAACAAATTGTCTGCATATTTACCTGAGGTTAGACACAACTGTGTAGTGCTTTCAGAATGAAAGGTTATGCTCCTTCCTGTGAACAATTTAATTTCTTTGTGAATCCTACTTGGACTTTATATGTAAATTATCAGCTTGCTGAAGCTACTCTGCACTTTGTTAGCTGAAGGGGGTTTAATGTTAATCAATCCTGCCATGGAATATATCAAAAGAGCTACTGAAAAGCTAGAGCACTTCGCCACTGAAGAAGAGTCATTTGCACGAAGATTTGTAATGTCTTATCTTCATTTCATTACTTTTCCTAAGTGGCAGTAAAAAATTCTCATTTCCAGTATTTTTTAAAAAATGACAAATTATATTGAATATGAATAATAAAAAATGACTTGAAAAACATTTTCATATAAAATCAAATATTAAATTTAATTGCATCTTAAGAATAATTTCATAAGATACAATCCATAATATTTATAATTATTCATTTGTAAATAAATGTGATTTATTTAATTATTAACATAAATTTCTAAAATAAGGAAAACTATTGTACAGTATCTGGATAGGAAAGTTTTTGTGATTTGGGAAATTTTATGTTTGTAGTACTAGGTCAGCATCACTGTAAGGAACTTCAGGTTTAACTCCTTTATAAAGTCAGTGATACAATAGTGGTTTCTACAGATACCTGGAGATCAGAATTGTAAGTTATCATCTAACCAACTTGTTATGTGGAATTTTACAGCATGTGCCAAATATACTTTAAAGCTGCTATGTAATTTATAATGTAAACTCATCTACCTCAGTAAAACTAGCATTTTGAATATGGGTGCCACTAATTGAAAATAAAGTGCAGTTGAACTCAATTTAATTCTTTGAGGTTTGTATTTTAGAAAGCACAAAACAGCTCTTGACTTTTGCATTTCAACACATTAGCATTTCCTGCGGTTGAATGAGTACATTTTCAATAAGAAACCAATGAATTATGGAGTCTTTTCAGTGGTGACTTACAATAAGCCATAATTCATGAAATTTATATTCTTTATAATCTGTTTTTCTCCTGTAGAAATGTGGATTGGATGACATCTCTTCCAAACTACTTAATCCTTTGTAAATATCTGCAAGTCTGAATCATTGCTACAGATTTTGATGCCACTCAAGAGGGGAAAAAACAAACAAACAAAAAACCCTCAAAGAAGAATTGGAAGAAACCCAAATGACAAGAAACATAGAAAAAGGACTGGGGAAACAGATAATTCTGCCTTTATACACAGTTAATGCCTTGAAATTGAAATGATATTATTTAACCATCCTTATGACACCCAATGAGATATTAAGTGCACACATGCACGTACTTCAGCAGTGTTTCCAAAGTATGCTCTGTGTAATGTTACGTATTGTTGATGCTCACCCCTTCAGCAAACAGTAAGAGTTATTTTGATTTATTATTTGAGAACATTGGTATGTCAGGAAAAAATTGTCTTCATTCACTACACTTATTTTCTAAAGAGGGAATTTTGATCCCTTTTTAGTGAAATAATTTCTTCTTGACCCAGTCACAACTGATTATTCCCCCTGGATGTTAATATACAACTTAGTATAGTTGTTAATTAGTACATGTAATTAGGTGTATTAGCATTAATATTTAACATACCTGTGTTTCCTACAACGAATGCCTTAAGGACACAGATTGTATTGGTTGTTTGGTACAATGTCTATTTTCTTTAACTCGGCTTATTACAAACCATCTGAATGGATTTCCTAGTTCCCACCGTTGCTCTTCAGTAGTCTAAAAAGTTAGACCGGACACAGATGCACTTACCTACACACAGGCACCACACTCATACACATATAATAAAAATAATAAACAAACAAACAAAAAGTTAGACCACACTGTTTTTCAGCTATAACAGCCTTCAAAGATGCCTCATTTCCTTCAGAGTAGTAGGTATAGTTCATAATGTGACCTAAAGTAACAACCACAACAAGAAGAAAAAAGTCCAAACGTCCTTTGAATCTCATGTACTTTCTGTGCCTTGTCTCTATGCTCTCCTGTAACTCAGTCACTTTAGTCCAGCTACTTTCCTCTGGTTCCTCCAAGAATTTGTTACTTTCCTCTTCCTGTGATAAAGCACCATAACCAAGGAGACTTATAGAAGGACGAGTTTATTTGGCTTATTGTTCCATCATGGCAGGAGGCATGACAAGAGATAGGCATGTCAGCTGGAGTACATCTTCAAGCGCTCACGGGGGAACAGAAACGGAAGCGAAAGTGGGGCAAAGCTGTGAGCTCTCAAAGCCTGCCCCCAGTGACTATGCCACACCTTCTAAACTTCCCAAAATACCACCAATTAGGGCACAAATTTCTCAAATGGTTGGAGCCTGTGAGAGACAATTCTCCTTCAAACCACCATATGCCGTGTATATGCTCATTATACTCCTACCTTAGGGTCTGCAGTATAGTTTTCTTCCTCACAGAATGTTCTTCCCCAAGCAGAATTTGTGGTTACTCCTTCACTATGTTTTGTTCAAATATCACATTTCCTAGGAGGCTTCTATTGACCACATATGGAATTGTAGTAGCAGCTGCCTTCCGCTGTGCCCCTTGTTCTTCTTCCTATTTACCCTGCTCCATAGTTTTCCCACCGTACTTTTCATATTTTAGTTCCGTGTAGGTGGCTTGTGCTGCTGACTGTTTACATCTGTCTTTTCTCATAGGACTCAACTGAAAGTCTGTCATTCCTGGGACTCGATGCAAACTATCAGTACCAGGATGCACTTTTTATTCCCTTTTGGACATATATTGCTTGTTTTCTGATGTGTAAGCAAGTGCAGTGTATGCTACATGCTCCACAAATGTTTATTCAGTTTGTGAGAAACAGAACAAATAATAGATTTCAATGGTGCTTGCTCTTAAGTGTCTGAATGAATGAAGAGTATCAGGAGACAAGAACACTGAGAAAAGCTTATATGCTTTATAAATTCATAAGAAGTCATACAAATGTCTATTTTTGCATAATAAAATCTTATTAATTATTCCTCTTTAAAGAATTTAAAGTTTCATTTAGTTATTTGTTGGGGGTGGCAGGTGCCTGTCAGCATGAATGTGGAAGCCAGAGAAGAACGTGTAGGAGTCAGTTCTTTCCTTCCTCCATGTGGTTCCCAAGGATGGAACCCAGATCATCAGGCCAGGTGGCATGTACCTCTACCCACAAGTCATCTTATCATCTCTTTAATAGTTCTGAATTTTGCATAACAACTCATGTCTAATTTGTAATTTTGCTTATATCGTCCACAAACATTCTGCCATATGTGGTGTTTCTTCTCAAGGACAACACAACCACTTAGAAGGACTCTTAGGCCCCCAGAGTAACACTGTTTACACCACATCAGAAAATTGTGGGGAAATAAGTAATTCAGGTTTCATTGTTATGATAGCTAATGGCTTTAGGGATGACCCTAAGGCAGACAATATGGTCCAAATGCCATCTCCATCTGCGTCTCTGCTGTCTAGGGAAATGGTTTTCTATCATTTCTTATTTCTTTCTCAGTACAAATGACAACTACCCCATGCTATGTGCATCCCAGGACTTCAGAAACTGCTGAAAGATGATGGACTGAGAATTGATAAGTGCAACTAACTTTCCTTCAGAGTGAGAAAATAGGCAGAGCTTCTCTGCCTCCATAGACCCTGCCTGCAAGTTGGTGTGTATGTGTGAACAGAACACGTGTGAGATTTCTTCTGAAAACCTGTCAGAACAAACTGATCCATAAATGATTCAGAAAACAGGAAGATGGGACACAGATAGAATGGTGGAATAATGGGTTGTTGTGAAGGTATTCTGTCATGAAAAGACTCCTAGGATTGTTCACAGAGCTGATGATTGTCCCCAACAAAATTGGAGACAAATTCAGACTTTAAGCAATTTATGCCTCATTCATTCTCTAGTGTAAAATTTCAGAAAAATTTCTTCCTTCAGTTCAGTAGTTTGATAGGTAGCCCGAACTGTCTGTAAATAAAATCATCATCAGTATTATCATCCGCAGAAAATAGCTATTTAAATCCTCATCAGTGAATGATGCTGAAAACTGCACAGCGGTTGCTACTCCCGGTGTTTATTAAATCACAATAAGACAAATGTTTAAATTTGTACCTGTGTGCATTAAAATAGTAGTGCAAATCCTTAAAGCTTGTATGGAAGGAAAAGGTAAGAAAATATTCTAAGTGTCTTTATTCTGTACCAGTATTTTTACATTGGACTGATTGTAGTTGGAATCCTGATAAAGCCAACATATCAAATAAAATTCACCATTTCTAATAACATCTATTCTATCACATTGTTAAGCTGACATATGATAAGAATTTGATCAGACTTTTATGAGTAAGCACAATGATGATCAAACAAGGAAAATGACAACAAATGAATATCTTCTGAGTAATGGTATTTATAGAACTAACAGTTTTCGTTTCCATGTAGAAAAGAAACATGAAGTAAAAAACACATTAAGGAAAAAAATAAATGGTTTGATGGGGTTTGAAGGTAGTGTACCATGCAATTATAACCAAACAGAATAACACTGTTAAATGAGTTGATGTGGTTTTCATTCAAATAAATACTAAATTTGTTGCCAAGTAGAGAAAGAGCACAGACTTGATATAATTCATACAGATGCGTCAGTTCCATATGACTTATTGTATTACTAATAAGGGATGGGGATAATTAAATTTTCATCTTAGAAAGAACCTCCTGGAAAATATTTACTGGCTGTCCTTATCCTGTGAGCTCTGGATGTTTGAGTGGTTTGGAGCTATGGCAGTGAGGCTGAATGGTTTTCAACAAGTACTGTGGGTTGAATAGACAAATATCCATTTTCTATGTGGTCTGTGACCGGCTGGATAGTCTCATACAAGAGTGAGAAATACAAACATGAAGTATTAAAATTGCATATTCTACCTATATTTCTAGTCAATAACAGGGTACTTTCCAAATATTCTCCAGCTACATCATTTATGCTAAGATGAACATATATATTTTTGTATCACTTAGCCAATGCCAGAGGAAAAAAAATTGGTCTTTTTGAGACAGGGTCTCTTTGTGGCCCCAGCTTACCTGGAACTCACTATGTAGACCAGACTGGCTTTGAACTCACAGAGAACTGCCTGCCTCTGCCTCCCAAGTGCTGGAACTGAAGGTGTTTGCCATCACGCCCGGCTCTGAGAAGCTTTAAACATCAATATGACTCAATAACTCCCCAAATTTTGGTTGTATTCTGTTTAGTTCAGAGGCAGTGAATAAAAAATCTCTCTTATTAAGTCTAGACAGATACCTGGGTTAGATTCACATTTCCTCCATTGCTTAAATTTAGATTTTTAAAAATAAAGTCAGCAGTCATGAAGAAAAAGAAAGCTGTGGATTTCTATAAGATGGTATCCATGGATCCAATTTATAATAAATTTTTAAATGTAAAAACTTCCAATCTATGTATTTATTTAGTAAGCTGAAAAGGCATGTGTGCATGTACATATGTATTACTTTGCAAAGACTCTTTGGCATGGGTCTTTGCAAAAATCTGTTTTAGAGACAGCAGGTTTATAAAGATATGGTGGTAGTATATTTTGCCTTTTCTTAGTTATGAGTACAAATCAGATAATATTAATATTGAGACAGGAAATGCAATTACTTTCCCATTGTAAATTAATACCACTAACATACACAAATCATAACCATAGGATTATATTTATAATGTTCTTTCTGCTGAATAAAAAATTTAGAGTAAGTTTGGTGCTCAAGCTCTATAGAAATGGCAAGAATTCTAATATATGGATTTCATTAGCTGCACATTCAGAACTCCTTTTATGCTGAAAACAACTGCTAGAAAACAGCACACTCTGTGATTAGCTAGCATAGCTGAAATTCATATGGTAGAATTATCAGGGCACAGAAGATCTGACCTATTTAACACGGTGATATTTGGGTTTGTGAATATGATGATTGTACTGGATACGTTTTTGAATATCATAAATGTGAATTGTGATTTAGCGTGATAGGGACCTTTACAATGTTACTTTTAACAACTGAATAATGATTCTTGTAATACTAATAAGTGAATAGCAGGAAAGTAATAGAGAATGAACAAGCTATATAATGGCTATTTGAAGCTTCTGTTAATATTCATGTGAATACAAATAAAAATCCAGTAATAAAGGATACCAGAGCTAACTTACAAATTATTATATACAAGGAACAATTGGCATTATTTTCCATTCAGCTGTACTGGGTTTTTAATAATAGGCAACTTGAAAGAAACAAACTTGAGTGCAAGATCTCCAAACATTTTTGAAAGATTATGTTTGTCTATCAAGGAAAAGAATGGTGCTGTCACAAGTTTGTCAAAATGAAACCAGATATAGCATTATTTTGTCTTCCCCAGTGCATTTCAACAGCCCTTAAATAGAAATCATTTTCCTCTTTCCAGACACCTAATGCTCCCAGTGTGTTTTCTTACAAGGTGTTGTCTAGTGTATAATAATGTTAGTAGAAATGGACTTGTCAAAACCTCCTGATCTGTAGAAGTGAAACATTTATGAAGTATTGCTTTTGTAATTCTGAGGTTCTTTTAGAATAACCAATTAAAACTAAAATATACATTAAAATTGTTCAGCATGAATAATTTTTAAAGAAAGTATATGTAAAATCTAATTCAGCAATGAAATAAAAATTCACTGAGATGCATCTTTAAAGATATGCTAAAGTATAAAAAACAGAGAAAGTGATTTTATATGCTATTTTTTGTAAAATAGCTGACCACAATTTCTGTGTATCATGTGTGTATGTGTGTGTGTGTGTGTGTGTGTGTGTGTGTGTGTGTCCGTATTCATGTGCAGGTGCAAAGGGCAAAGGAGGACATCCACTGTCCTGCTCCATCACAGTGCATTGCATTCCTTTGCACAGGGCTCTCACTGTGTTCTGACCTGTTTTCTTTCAAAAGGAAGAACCAAGGAACACAAGTCCAGTAGCGTAGACATCAGTGATTCACTCACAATCTGTTGGCTTCAGTAGGCTCCAGCAGCTCCACTTCTCTGGCTCTGACATCTACAGCACACTCAGCTTGCCTTTAAGTGCTGACTGGCTCCACTTCACACTTGTAACTTCCCTTAGTGGCTGTCCCATGGTCCTCACATCTCCAGTATTCTGGGGTTTCCATTGCAACTGATGTTACCCTTCACCAATGTCCTCTCCTGGTCTCTCAGGGTACCAAGCCTCAGACTGTCTCCATGACCCCTTCAGTACTTCAAAACCAGTGCCATGAAGGAGACTTTTATACATTACCAAGGCATGTTTCCAGCTTGAGATATAGCCTCAGGAGCCCCCTAGGCCACAGTTGCTGAGTTCTGACCCTAAGAACATAGGTTCCATAAAATTCACCTCAATGATGCTGATATCTTATAACTTGCAGCTGATCTTTCAGTCCCAGCTAACCAGCATCAATTGCCCCCTAAAATAAAGTACAAAAACACTAAAGTCATTTTAATCTTTTCTTAATCACAGCTGAATCTTCAGTCCCAGCCAATCAAAAGACACAGATTCTCAGTTTAAAATACCATGCAAATACTCCTGATACTCTTTGTTTCCCTTGAAATATCACAAGCCGGGCCTCCATCATCTACATTTTTTAGCATAACTGTTCCAAGCTCCATAACCTCACTAAGCGCTAAGCTCTCAATGGCCCTTCTAGCCCAAACTTTCAAGTACTTCCAAAATCCTCCCCCCAAAAAATGTTCAGGTCTGTCACAGTGATACCCCCAGGATCCTGGTACCAACTTCTTAATTTGCTTCTCTACTGCTCTGATATATACACTGACCAAAACCAATTTGGTGAGAAAAGGGTTTAGTTAGTTTACAGGTTAGAGTTCATCATCAAGGGAACTTTCAGTGCCGACTATAGATGAATGCTGCTTTCTGACTTGTTTCTCTGGCCTGAGGTAAGTCTGCTTTCCTATACAAAAAGACCACATCCCAAGTGGTGGCATTGACATACCCACAGTGGACTGGGCCTTCCATATAAATAACCAATAAAGAAAATATTCCACAGACATTGGATGGTCACAGGCCAATCCAATGAAGGGAATTCCGCAATTGAGTTTCCCTCCACCCAGGTATGTCAAGTTGACAACTGAAGCTGTCCAGCACAGACCATGTCAAGAAAATTAACCAATTACTACCTCAAAAGGAAGATTTACATTCAGTACATAATTTTCAATGATAATGTGCTATTGTATGACTCTTCTCCAAATGTACATGCTGAATTCCAAATACCACAAACTGTTATTTTAGACAGTAGGTTCTTAGGGGATGGGTAGGTCATGAGGGAAAATCCCCTGTAAGGATGAGTGCCCTCATGAAGGTGTGGAAGATGACTTGTTGTCCCCTTTACTGTGTGGATACAGAAAGGAGACACTATAACAACCAAATGATGGCACAACATGACCCACATCAGTCTCTTTTGCTTCTTTGAGAAGCAAAACCAGTTCCTATTGACACAGATCTGGCTTAGCTGTTAATATAAGCTGACCAAAACCATTGAAGTAGCATTTTATATTTTCATTAAGTTAACTTGAGACACAGAAACAGCAAAACTTCCATATCAAATGTCCAGAAAGGAAAAAAAAAATCTTAGGTGAAAAACACAGTTTTAAGGGTCAATGCAAACCACTCATGGCATATAAAGAGATATAGTGAACTTTTGCAAATACCAATGAAGTCCATCAACTATGAAGATAAGGAGAAAAGAGCCTAATTAAAATGAAAATTCCACTGTGTGTGATGTCAGGAGACCGGAGCTTGCATAGACCTGAAGAATCTATTAGAGTTAGAATTGGAGGAGCAAAGCACATGAAGGAGTATTAGCTGACCAGTTTTACAGTCTGATGAAAACCATAAAACTACAGATCCAAGAAACAGAACAAGATGCATAAAACTACAATAATACGACATGGAGATAGAAAAACAGACCAATGGAACAGAATAGAGAAGGCTAGATATAAAAATTTGTGTGGACACTGGGAATGACAGTTTTTTGTTATTTTTGTGTCAAGAATATAAGTTTAGTTGCACAAGTGTGTCAAGGTGCATTAAAATTCATACTTTTAGTATATGTTGATCATTTTGTAAAAATTAAAGCCCAATAAAGCTACAGAAAATAAGGAATTTTCTGAACTATACAAAATTAGAATTTCAGAAATAAAGATCAAAATTCCCAACTGCTTCCTAAGTCAGATATCAAGAAGTTAAATTGCTTAAAATGCCTCTTGTGTCTAACCCATGCCTAGTTTGTCATGGAATATGGTTGGTATTTTTTTCTTAAAACAGGTGAATGACATTAGTAAAGAAGAATTTACGAGCACTCCATGGACAGCCATGGTGAAGGGGTTGGCATATGCCATGCAGATGAAGCCTGCTGGCTGTCATCACTATCTAGAACATGTTAAGAGTCCATTGTTTCCCTTGCTCTTATTTGTTTATGTTCACAAACACATTACACACATCAAACACCTGAAGTTTGATGCATTAAAATTTCAGTCTTTTACACTGGCATCGTTCCTTGACATGGAGATATTCTTTTAGATAAAACTGTTATTCTGCCCAGAAATCCTTATTTGTTATCAAATAGGTTTTTATTGACAAATTTAATCATTAAGAAATGAAAAAATTCACAATGAGAAAGACACCCAAAAAGATTTTGCTTTTCTCTGAGCTTCTAGCCATTTTCCATAGTAAATAATCCTATGAATTATGAATGTTTCTATCTCAAGTGGCAAATATAAATGACTTTTCTTTGTTTTATTAAACCAACAATTTACCCACAAAACACCACTTGATTCACTTGTCTCCTAAAATCCCTTATAACTTAGCGTGTCACCTTTTCAAAGAGAAATTTTCAACTGTAAATAAAAGATTTAATAAGGAAATAACAGAATAAATGCAATTCTTAAAATTGATAGAGGTCTGGAGAGATGGCTCAGTGGTTATGGGCACTGGCTATTCTTGCAGAGGACCTGGATTCAAATGCCAGCACCACATGGCAGCTAACCATCCATGACTCCAATTGCAATACCCTCTTCTGACTCTGTGGACCTTGCACCACATGGGTGTACTTACATACATGGAGACAATATACTCATACACATGAAGAATAAAAATAACAAACAAAATAGTTTTAAAAAATTGAATGATAGAGTCACTGGCTAAAAGCTACTTATGGAGGCCATATGAGCTGTGATCACTGATGTTTTGTAGATTTCTCTAGTATTTGCCAAACACCTTCACATACATTATCTCATTTAATCTTTACAACATGACACTATACTGAATCTGATTTTTGTGGAAAAACAAGTTGATATTCAGAAAGTGAAGTAAATATATTTCTTTCATTTATTATTACTATCTTGTTTTAGTCTGTGAAGGAATTGAAGTGGCAAGTAAATTGAGTTTCAGAAACTTTACTAGAAATAGCACAGCTGGGATTTCATGTCATGTTTCCTAGTGCATTTCATGGTTTGAGGTTGGCACACTCTACTGAAATATCTGATTTGAATAAATTCCTTCCCAGTTATGCATTCTGGGAGTCCAGGCTTCTTGTATACTTAACTGTGTGAGGCGTTTGCCTGCCAAGGGACACTAGAAGGAGATGCTTAGCAAGGAGTCTGTCTTATATGGCTGACCTGAAACTATGGGTTGAAAGGAAGAAGTTGTGATTACGAAGTCTATAAACACAAGGGTGATCAATTGTAGTCCATCCTGTAAGGGTATAGAATCAATGACCTTGAGGATTCAGAAGTCAAGGATTATTATTTTTTAATATAATGGTGATATTTATTACTGCACCAAATGATCAAGGAATTCAGCAAATTTAAAGAACACATGAACAAACAAATCAAAGAACTAAAAGTAGGTAGGGATAAACTTCTGAATGAATTCACAAAAGAGATGGAAACATTGAAGAAAACTCAGGCAGAAATGAAGAAGGAAGTGCAAAACTCAACAAGCAAACTTGAAAATAGAGGGGAAAGCCTCACCACTAGAATGAATGAAATGGAAAACAGAATATCAACACTGGAGAATAAAGTTGGAGAATTGGACCACTCAAGCAAAGATAATGGAAAATTAAAAAAATACAGGAATGAAATATGCAAGGGATGTGGGACACCATGAAAAGACCGGATATATGGATTATAGGAATAGAGGAAGGAGAAGAATTTCAGGTTAATGGTGTTGTTCAGATCTTAAATGGGATTGTAGAAGAGAATTTCCCAAAATAAAGGAAAGACATTCCCATACAAATACAGGAAGCACATAGAACACTAAATAGACAGGATCAGAAAAGAAACTCCTCATGACATATCATACTAAAAATACAAAATATACAGAACAAAGAGAGAATACTGAAAGCAGCAAAAGAAAAACAACAAATCACATACCAAGGAAAGCCTATCAGAATTACAGCTGACTTATCAATGCAAACAATGAAAGCCAGAAGAGCCTGGACCAAGGTATTTGCAGTTCTGCATGACAATAGATGCCAGACCAAAATAAATGTCTATTATAGTTGAGGGGGAAAGAAAAAATCTTCCATGACACAAACAGCCTGAAAAAATACATGTCTAAAAAAAAAACCACAGCCCTCAAAGAATACTTGAAGCAATACAGAGAGCAGAGAGAGAAACAACTGTATGCCAGGGGCCACAAAAGAAAATAAATAAAGGTATAATCTAGGAAGCACAAAATTAGGCAGAGAATACAAACAACAATCAAAATTTCAGCAACCAATACACACCTTTTAATAATAACCTTAAATATCAATGGACTGAACTCCCCAGTCAAAAGACATAGGCTAAGAAAATGGATTAAGAAACAGAATCCATCTCTTTGCTGTCTGAAAAAAAACTCACCTTCAAGGACAGACACTACCTTAAAGTAAAAGGATGGAAAAGAATATTTTAAACAAATGGCAGTAAGAAACAAGCAGGGGTTGCAATTCTAATACCTGACAAAATAGACTTCAAAGTAAAACTAATCAGAAGAGATAAGGAGAGGCCCTTCATTCTGATCAAAGGAACAGTTAACCAAGAACATATTACAATCCTTAACATATATGTGCCAAACTCTGGTGCACTCAAATTCATAAAAGCAGCAATACAGGATGTTAAAACACAGATTCACCCCAACTCAGTAATAGTAGGGACATCAATATACCACTGTGTCCATTAGACAGGTGAAATGGACAAAGAATAAACAGAGAGAAGTCTGAATTAAATGATACCATACAGCAAATGGAACTAACAGTCATCTTTTGAATACTCCACCCAAGCACCAAAGAGTACACTTTCTCTTCAGCACCCCATGGAACTTTTTCAAAAATTGACCACGTACTGGGCCACAAAACAAACTTCTACAAATACAAAAAAAACAAAAAAAACAAACAAAAAAAAAAACCCTGAAACCTGAAATAATTCCACAAATTCTATCAAACCACAATGCAATAAAGCTCAAAATCAACATTGGACAAAGCCCTAGGCACTACATGAACTCATGCATATTGAATAAACACTCCTAAACAATGAGTGGGTCAGAGGAGAAATTAAGAAAAAATAAAACAATTCCTGGAATTCAACGAAAAGGACAATACAACACAACACAACCTCTGGGACACATTAAAAGCAGTCCTAAGTGGGAAGTTTATAGCTCTAAGTTCCTACATTAAATAATTAGAAAGAGCCCTAATTTGAGGATGTGTAACTTAAACTTCAGAATATGAAACTGTGGGTAAGAGGGAACAAAACGCTACAATTATATGAAATCACATTGAAGAATTCCTGAAGAAGATGACAACATAAAAATGGAAGATAGTGAGTGTTTAAATGTCAAGGTAAATCTGCTTTTTACTTTATGTAGAGTCCTGTCTGTGAATTATGAACACGTCGTCAGTCTGGCATTAATGGAGGAGGGTCTCAGAGGACCCAGCACTTCCCTGTTGTATTATTTGCAAATGATAGACTCAGGGAGCGGGAGAACATTGCATTTAGTTTTTGCTCACTGGTGTCTTCATCAAGTTCCAATGTATAATTCCAACCCCTTGGTCAACACAAATTGTTTTGACTAAACTACATCGGTCAGAAGCCAAACCAAAAGTCATGAACCTTGGAAAAAGACTGGTAAGGATGGGAGAAGGGGTTTGATAGGTACGTGAAGGACATAGAACAGAAAGGAAAGTGTAACATTTTACATAGGTATATGACTCTTTATATACATATATATGCTATATAGTGCCATACACGCTGTTTTATTTTCAACCCTACCTTTATACATAAATATATATAAAGTGTCAAATGAAAATTTAATCATTAAATATTAAAATTTTCAAAAAGCATATTTAAATTGAAATCTAAGTGCTTTCTTTTCAGAAAATCATTATTGATCCTTTCTGATACCGTGTTGTAAATCATCCCGAAGAGAATTAGAATGACCAGACAGCTAACAGCAGCAAGATACAAATATGAGAGAGAGAAGTGTTTGGAATAACTACAGAGTAAAGGGACTTGAGACAAAACAGAAGCATTAGGCAGCTAACAACTGTGCTGCGTAGCATCAGTTGTCAATTTGATACAACTGAGGAGAGAAACACAGTTGGGGATTTCCTCCATCAGATTGGTCTGTGGGGATGTCTGTGGGGCACTTCTTAATTGTTGAGTGATGTGGTCCAACCCAATGTGGGTAGTGCCACCTCTAGGCTGATGATCATTGGTTGTTTAAGAAAGCAACCTGGGCACAGGCCAGAGGTACATGCCAAAGAGAAACATTCCTCTGTGGCTTGTGTTTCAGTTCCCACCTCCAGATTCCTGTCTTGAATTCTTGCCCTGACTTCCTACAGTGATGTACTGTGACCTGGGACCTGCAAGCTGAAATAACCCTTTCCTCCTGAAGTTAATTTTGGTCAGTTTTACCACCATAATAGGAAATAATTAGAATAATGTCCATCTAGGAGACTAACTCTGCTAAGTTGTCATCACTGTCATACAGTCTGCTGGGTAAGGAAGATGAGCAGTCAAGAACCATGTCATGACTCCCTTCATCTTCAGAGGGAAGGACTTGGAACAGGAATAGCACAGGCCATGCCTTACTTAGCAGACTTGCCCTTTTCTAACACACTGCTTATACTTTGCCTTCAGTAGTTAATAATCTGCTGGTTTTCCTCTTACTCCAGTCAGTGTGGCTACTTCTACTCCACATCTTTACAGAGCTCATGTCCATGTAAACATTTAAACAATATGCATACACCAATGACTCAGCTTGTTTGCGTATTTATGCTTCTATGCTTCTGTAGACTCACGTACTTCTACCTTGATCACAAACATAACACATTTTCTCTGGATTATGTTGTAACTGTTAACTTATTTTTAATATATTTTCATTGTTTTTATTTTGTGTGTATGAGTACATTGCCTGCATGTGTGTAAGTGCACGCTTGTTGTGCAATGCTTGCAGAGGTCAGAAGAGGGCATGGGATCCCCTGGAACTGGAGTCAGAGTTGTTAGCTGTCATGTAGATGCTGGGAATTGAACTGGGTCTTCTGCAAGAGCAGCCAATGCCCTTAACCACTGAACCATCTCTCCAGTCCCCATATGTTGTAGCTTTACAATAGGAATCCTTCATTTGATGCCTACCATCTCACTTCACGGCTTCAGTATGTGTATTTACCATTGAAGACATGATTTTGTTTTAAAGAAAAAGAAAAGTTAAGAAAAGTTTTCTGCATTCAACTCCTACAGTGGCTCTGCACTTAAATCAGTTTAGAAGTTATACCTCTTAGCAACAGTAAGGAGGGTCATGGACACTTTTCTGATGGAATGTCTAATCCATGTTTCACGCCATTCCATTATATTATCCTTAGTAACTTTGAAGAACATTCTAGGCAAACCTGGGTTTTAAGGGACTTGCTTGTGGTTTGCAGCCTAGAATTTTCTTGTCATAAGTATACTTTTGATTCTGGGCTATCTTTCATGGTCTTCACATTTTTGCCACAGATTACTTTGTCTTAAACCTTGGTTTTAACCTTATTTGATAGTACAACTCTCACTCAACTCATTTTTATTTTTCTTGCTTATGTTTATACTTTATGTTTCCCACAGCAGTTTTCATCTCTTTAACACACAATATAATTTACTTCCTTATGATTTTTATGTTTTAACATCTGTCTCTATTGCTAGACTCTAAGCCAACCAAGAATGGATATTATTTTTTAAATTGATGCATCCCTAGGGACTAGGATAGTACCTTACTGCTAGACTGCCATAAATATTTGTAAAATGAACAAAAATGAAGGATAGGTAAATATGGGATATTCATATATTTATGAATATTTTCTCACTTTAGCAAAGTGGATATTCATGTCAATAATAATCTCAGCATTCTGGGAATATAATTTAGAAACAAAAATATACTAATTTTTATATAGTTAATAAAGACTGTAATGAACAAAATGGTTGCAATTTAAATAATTAATTAACAAGTAATTTTGGAGATTGAGAGTTGACATAGTCATAGAATCTAAATGAGGCATAGGATCAGGAGGCTTCCTCCCAGCTGGCTAGCTGTCATAGTACCAGAAGGTGCTATATATAGGCTTCTATGGGGAAAATATCATTAACAGTTGTGAGCCCAAATGAAGTGCAATAATGATTCTCATGGCAACACAGGCCCATGTGTGCAATAGTAGTAGGAATGTTATGGTGTACCCAACTGCTTTCTGATTGAATTTAAGGCCCACCCCACAGGAGGAAACATATTTGCCTTGTACCACAAACCTGTCCAAGAACTTATGGTTGGAGTGTTCATAAGCTCTAAGGGTGAGTCTACTACTATTATTTTGTTAAATGGACAGAGTTTCAAACTGGCCTCTGCATTTCTATCTCTCTGGCCAATATTTAGTTTAGCTCTCAGACATCATCAGAAAAGATTAATTGTTCAGTGTATTTGGTTAATGCAGAAACTCACAACTGGCCCAAGTGCTCAGAATAAATGATTGTGGAGTGCTCAGCCACAAACAGAATCACACTGTATCACACTTCATCTCCCAGATTCAGGGACTATCAACGAAGAGGGGTAGAAAGATTGTAAGAGCCTGGGGGCAAGAAGAGATGGCTCAGAGGTTAAGAGTAATGGCTGATCATGCAGAGGACCTGGGTTTGGTTCCCAAAACCCACATGGTAGCAAACAATCAGCCATAACTCCAGTTCCATGGGATCCAATGCCCTCTTTTGACCTCTATGGGCATTGCATGACACAGGTATGCTTACAAATACTCATGAACATAAAATTAAAAAAAAAAATCCTTTTGTAAAAAATTAAAGTCTGTAAGTCAGAAGCTAGGGAAGACTGGAATGAAGCAGTGTCTTCTGGATATGTTAGGACCCTGGAACTCATGAACTTTCAACACTTGTTTTTTCTTCACAAGACCTGTACAAGGTCAAGCTAGTCAACATCTTAGCATGGAGGAGGAAGGGGTTCATGTGCCCCCATCCCTAACTGAGGAGGTATGGACAGTTGTTGGTTTCTGGTGGACAGAGGGTCAGTTTTCCTTAAGGTTATGCCTCTTGGTAGGTAGACCAGGCCCCATACCCAGAAGTATAAGGACAGTACAAATTGGGGTTGATAGGTTATTAAATTTAAAAAAAGAGTACAGAAAGTGCGAGGGTGTTAGGAGTTGGGAATGCTTCAGAAGAGCTGTAGAGAGGAGCTGAGATTGAATTTGATCAAAACATTGGAGGAAATTCTCAAAGAATAGAAAAAATATTTATGAAAACAAAAGCAAGCAAAGAAACAACAACCAAACATCCAAACAAAAGAACATTGTAAAGCATAGAATTGTGGTCATGCAATGTCACACTACTGTGAAATAAAAACAGGCAGACAGCCTTCAATTTAAACAAGAATGGGACTTGAACTGCTTTGAGAACTTTTTCCTTCCGGTTTTCTCTAGATCTGTGCTCTTAAGCAAAGGCTTTTCTGTTTATTGAGACTTTTTATTGTGCAGGAAATGGGGAAAGAAATAGCAAAGTGAAGGACTTGTCTTAAGAAATTTTCCCTTTCTGACCCCTCACAATATCACACCAACCACACACACACACACACACACAGACACACACACACACACACACAGACACACACACACACACACACAGACACACACACACACACACACATTATACAGGGTCTAAAGCAAGGAAGGGTCATACAACAGTAAAGAAATATGTTTAGGTTTCAAGAGGAGCCCAATACCCAGGAAAGCTGTTTACATTATTAAAAAGCCGAGAAAGTGTAACAGGATCCCAAGAATAAGACTAACTTTCTGTATTACAAGGTTAAGTAAAAGTCCTTCTCACACAGAAGGAGCTAAAAACAAAGAGGGTTAGATAAGACATAAAAAACAAGAGAAAGAAAAAAGAGCATCACCTAGTAGCTCCTGGTCACATTAGTTGATTCTGTTCAGGAAGTGCCTCCCTCCTCTGCTTCTGCCACACTGATGCTGGAGAAATGGTTAGCTGGATGACCAAGGGCTAGACATAACATTGGAAGCAAGACCCAGGACCAATGCAGTCAGTGAAGCAGGGAACTGATGAGCTCTAAACACACATTAGTCTCAGTAGGAGGTGTTCCAACTGAGACCTTAGAACTGCCGGGATAGGGGCTTATCCCTCCCTTCCCACATACCTGTGCCACTGTACTAGCTGGATAGATAAGACTACAGAGACAAGAACCTAGACTGAATATATCATGATGGAGAATCATTTCAAAACCCAGTGCTGAAATGTGATACTAAGGCAAAAAGTCTCTCTATGGCTCTTATTGAGATCAGTTGAGAACCAGAATTGCAGCAACAGTTTCTTCTACCCCCTATCCCAACATACCAGTGTCACACACCTGGAGAGACACAGACTGTGCAGGTATAAGTAAGAGGTGAATATACTGTGGGTGAAGACGAGTGGAGTTTGGGGCACAGAAACAGAAATGAGATCTCCAGGTCAACTTGGAGGCTTCAATCACTGCTGGGACAAGGGATAGTGTGGGAGCTGAAAACGACACTGCTGACCTCAAAGACATGACCTGGGAGCACATTCCAGGAAGTAATTTGTTTGAACAAGACTAGGCCACATCTGGTTTTATAGTCCATACACTGCACTTCCTACAACACAGCTTGCTACATAAACCACCACAGAGAGAAAAAAATCAAAACACAGCCAATTAGGAAAGATAGACTGATAGAGTAATATGTTTTTAATCTATTACAATTTATTTCATTTTTTTGTTTTTTTCTTACTTCCAAATAAATATTCAATTGCCTTGCTGTAGCTATTTATTAAGTTGTCCTTTGACAGTTTCATACAGCTATATAATACATTCTGTAGCTTTCTTTACTCGCCCTCTTTATCTCCCTTCCATCTCTATGAACATCCTTCCTACTACCATCCATGGCCTTTGGTTTTGTTTTGTGTCATTTAGAGTAATCAGCTCATTCTCTGTGACCACTGGATCAGAACTATCTATAGGAGGTTGGCGAGGTCACCAGTAGATACACAGCTGAAGGTAGTGACTTCCCCTCTCCATGAATCTATTGGTAGCAAATAGGTCAACAATGAAGGGTAGGATCTCCTGAGCCCATGATCCATCTATAACTGACTAGCAATGGCACATTTCTACACAGACTTAATACAGACACTGTGAGTTCATGATGTCAGTTGTTACGTCTTTCCCAGAAGATGAGATTTCACAGTCCAGCCTCCTATCTTCTTGTTCTTACGCTCCTCCCACAACTTCTTCTGCAATGGTCCCTGAGCCTTAGAATAAATCGTTCAGATATCTTGTAAAGACTGAACACTCATACTGTTTAACTGGGTTTTATGATTTTTCAAACCCATTCTTATATATCCTATATACTTTCCTTCCCATTCCTATATCATTCTCTCTCTTTTCCCCATTCATTCCTTTTCTTACTTTCAGTGTAACTTTAGTAATTTGTAAACTATGAATCCCAAGAGCAACTCAATTTCAGTTCTAGCTACTTTTCATCCGTCGATAATTTTTCATTCTATCTGATGCTAAAGTGTTTCCTTATCCATCATACTTCCCTTCCACCTCTTACCTTGGTAACTAACATCTTAGTACAGATTATAGTAGCTTTGTGCTTTTATGTTTCAACGGTTATTGAAGTTAAAGAGGGACTGAGTTTCACGGGTTATTATATTAGCAGAGTGTGTCTATCCAGTAAATATGGTTTCTTCTGAAGCTGATATTCTCTCTTGGAGTAATATCACACAGTGCTCTGATAACACGGAATGAAGGTTTAGCTATTGAACTGCACCACACAACAGTACTTCAATTTAGATACACTTAAACATCACAAGTATTTCATTTGTAAGGAAGAAAAAAAAAAAAGCCCAACTGATGAATTAGACCCAGATGCGCAAGATCCCAATGTTGAAATACAATATAAAAATTCAAGAACTATTGTCTCTCTGAAAAATATTAACATTTCAGTAATGGATTTCAAAGAGATCGAATAATATGTAATCCTATACAAAGAATTCAAGAGAATAATATAGGAATGTTTGATTAAGTCAAATAAGCTTATAGTGCATTCAAAGAGAATACTGAATGAAAGAAGAATGTCAATATAGGGTATGAAAGTGTAACTCAATAAAGACTGAAATACTGAGAAAAAATTGACATTTACAAATGAAAGCTCATTCACCAAATATAGAACAGAGCAGAAAGCTTTACCAATTGATTAGATGAAGTGAAAGACAGACTATGAAGAATGGAAGCAAAGAGATGAATTAAAAGTCTAGACATGGACAATGTTAAAATAAGAAAATATGAACACAACAGAGGAGAGTCATAGGAACCCAGGAAAAGGCCAAATTTTCTGGGCATTATGGAACAGGTCTTTAAGAGGCAGACAGCTGTCTGTGTGTTCAAGGCCAGCCTACTTAGAAAGCTCCAGGGTAAGGGCTGCATAATTAGTCTGGGCCTCTCTCTGTCTCCCTGTGTCTGTCTCTGTAGGTACTCTCTCTATATCTCTCTTGTTCTCTGTCTCTGTCTCATACACACACATACAACTGAAAATAACATTTGTATGTCATCAGTATATAACAAGAGTAAGTTCAACTTAAAGGCGTAAATAGCATAATCAACAAAATTATAGCTGAAAATTTCCAAAATAGAGAGAAAAAGAGTTAACATACCTAGATTCAGATGAACAACAGAAAGACAAAACCAGTGGAAAAACCCATTGCTTTAAGGATAAAAAGACAGAAGGAGGAATTCCAAGGAATACAATAGAAAGCAAGTGAATGTTGTGGTGTGATTATCTAAGAAAAAACAGGCTTCAAAGTAAAATGAGTGTGAATAAATATAAAATCATTTCAAGCCGATTAAGAGAACAATCTTTCCAAAGGACATTATAATTCTGAACATATGCTTACTGTGCCATGGATACTCAAAAGCATTAAAGAAACACTGCTGAACTGCTTGTGGTAGTACATACCTTTAAATCCCAGCACTCTGGAGGCAGAGGCAGGAAGAGATTGAGGCTAGCCTAGTCTACATAGAGACTTCCAGGCCAGGTTGGTCTACAAAGAGACCTTGTCTCAATAAATAAATAAATGAATAAATAAATAAATAAATAAATAACAAATGAAAGAGTATTGTATGTACAAGATACAATATAAAACCAAAAAAATACTATTGGTCATCATAAACATGCCAATCTACAATCAATAGTTGGAGAGAAATAATTAAAACCAAGGAAGAAATTAATGATGCAAAAACAAAAAAATGCAGAGTCCAAAAATATGGTGCTTTAAATGGATAAATGAGACAGTAACTCTTAGTCAATCTAACCAAAGCAGAAAGACCCAAATTAGAGTTAAAAATGGAGACATTACAACATATCAATAAAATTTATAAAATAATTAGGATATGCCTTTAAATGATTTATTCCAATAAACTGATAAATTTAAAGAATGAATGAATTTTTAGAAGCATGTAATTTACCTGAATTAAACCAAGTTGAAAAACTATACCTATAACAAACGATAATTGAAGCATTAAAAGAAAAAAAAAAACCTTCCAAACAAAAAAGATGTTCCATCTGAAATGGATTTAGTGCCAAATTCTACTAGATCTTTATAGAAGAACTAACAAGACTTCTGAATCTACCTCATAGAATGGAAGTGGGAGGAACAGTGCCAAACTCTTTTTTTTTCAAACACAGTTTTATCTTGATAACAAAACTGGATGAGGACACACACACACTCACACATACACACACATCAAAAAGGTCAGTCATCATAATCAAGTAGGTTTAATAGTTCAGTAAATGTAAGACATCACATAAATGGACTCAAGAACAAAAATCACATGATCATCACAATAGATGCAGAAAAGACCTTTTACAACATTCAGCACCCTCTACTGGGAAAAACCCTAGAGGAAGTATGGATAGAAGGAACATGGCTTAACATAATTTATGGGTGTATAAAACAAATTCAGCCAATGTCATAATAAATGGGAAAACCCCAAATCAATTCCACTGAACTATAAAGAAGACAAGGGTGTTTTTATTTTTCACTCAAATTCAACACAATGCTTCAAGTCTTAACTATAGAAATAAACAAGGGAGGAAAGACAAGGGAATAAAATTAAGAAAACAAGTAGTCAAAGATCTTTATTTTCAGATTATATGATTCTGTATGTAAGGACCATAAAGACTCTACCAGAAAACCCTTGACATTGGTAAAGACTTTCCACAAGACGATAAAAATGCAGAATTAACACAAAAACTATAGTCTTCCTAGAGACTTCTAATAAAAAAGCTGAGAAATAAATTGAGGAAATAACTCTGTTCATAATTGCCTCAGATAAAATTAAATTCTTTGGAGTAAACCTAATGAAGGCAGTGAAAAGCTTCTACAATGAAAATTTAAAATATTAGAAAAAGAAATTGATAAAGGCACTAGAAAATGGAAATGTCCCCATGTTCATGTATTTTAAAAATTAATAATATATAAATGGCTATACTTCCAAAACCAAGGTTCAGATGCAATGGAATTCCCTTCACATTCCAATATTGTCCTTCAAATGGAAAGTAAAGAGCAATCTCAGAATTCATAAGGAAGCAGAAAAGACTCTGAAGATCCTATATAATCCACAGCAAAGGGATTAATGCAGGATGTATCATCATACCTGGCTTCAAGTAACATTATGGAGTCACAGCGATAAGACAGCATTGTACTGGACGAATACAGACAAGGAGACAAATGGGATACAACAGGGATCCAGATTTAAACTAACATGCTTCTAGCAATATGATTTTGGACAAGGATGCCAAACATATAGTTTAGATATAAAACAGTCTTTCAACAAATAGTGCATGGAAACTAGATATCCATATACAAAAGAATGAAACAAGAGCCTTATCTCTTGCTCTAAACAAAGTCAACTTTATATAGATTAAAGACTTTTTTTTGGAAGAACTCAAGCTTTGAAATTGTTAGAGAAAATGGAGGGGGGACACTTCAAGGTGCTGGCATAACCAAAGACATTTTGAATAGCAATCTAATGGCTCAGGAAATAATGTCAATGATTGACAAGTGGGACCTCATAAAATTAAGAAGCTTCTGCACAGAAAAGGCAATGGTTGAATGCAGAGACAGACTACAGAATGGGAGAGAATCTTTGGTAGTTATAGATCTGACAGAGAAGAACTCAAAAAATTAAATAAGAAATCAAAGTCCCCAGTCAATAAATGGGCTAATGAAAAGATAGTTCTCAAAAAATGAAATATAAATGGCCAATAAACACAAAGTATCCAAAAATATCCTCCAGGGAAATGCAAATTAAAATGACATTGAGATTTCTGTCTCATTCCAATCAGTACTGGAGTCAGTAAGAAAACAAGAACTGGTCAGGATGTGGATAAAAGGAAGCCTTACTCCCATTGGGAGGAATGTAAACTAGTCCAGCTATTATGGAAATCTGTCATTAGGTTCCTCAAAACACTGAGAAGAGATCTGCTATATGACCCAGCTATGTGATTTCTGAGTATTAAACCTGAAGAACTCCATATCAACATATCACAGAACTAGTTGCACATCTATGTTCACTGCAACACTATTCATAGTATTTCAGTTATGGAATCAACACAGGGATCTGTCAACAGAGTTTTGGGGAAGAATACGTGCTATATATACATAACAGAAATATTTTCAACCATGACCAAATATGAAGTTATGTTTTCAGAAAATGGATGCAGTTGGAGATCATCATATTAAATCAATCTCAGAAAGACAAACCTTGTATTTATGGAAACTTGACTCTATATAGATGCATAAATCATGTGTGGATAGATGACATGAAAGGAGAAATGAAACCATCTAGGAGAGGAAGGGGAACTAATGGGAATGGGGAAGAAGAAGGAAGGGAAGGTACGGCAGTATGGGGGATGCACAGAATCTTCTTAAAGTATATTATATACTTAAATGAAAATGCCCTTATGAATCCTGGCACCATGTGTAATAAGTATACACCAATGACATAAATTGTCAATAATTAATGAAAGACAAGGGAAATCAGAAAAAGAAGAGCATTTGTTTTCCAATTATGAGTTTTCTATGGCTAATCCACAATGAGAGAGACACGGTGATGATATTTGAAGAGGCAAAATACCTGGATCTAATCACATAATTCTGGGGGACAGTCTGCCTGGCCCACTACTTAGCAGCTCTGTAAACTTGATCAGTCATTTCATTTCTCTGATATAGTTTCCTCATCTGTAATATGACAATGACTGTCACACATCTTACAGCATTAATTCCAAGATTTCCAAAATCTTTATTCTAAGCACCTAAAATGGTATCAGGCCTTTAGTAGAGACTAAGCAAGGATTTATTATTGACAACAGCACAGTACCAACTGTAACGGGATTTTCACACGTTGTAATGACATCTCAAAGCATAGCTTTGGAAGGAATTCTGCAAGCCTTCCAAAATATATTCATATATTCAATGATAATCAAACCTGATTTTCAAATATCTTAGTGACAAATACTGTTTAAGTAAGCACTGTAGATAAATAAATGTGCAGAACATTTCCTACAGCAGGCACCTCTTTAGGAGACACATTGGTACTGTGAATGGGTCTATTCTGTGTTAAAGAAATACTAATACTGCTTGATTAAACAGATTTCAGAAACCATTTGATGATTAAACTTTGGTTATAAAACATCTCCCAGCATTCATTTGTGCTTAAGAGGAAACTACTATGTTATTGATTTATAATGTACA
Organism: Nannospalax galili; assembly: GCF_000622305.1. Lineage (NCBI taxonomy): Eukaryota > Metazoa > Chordata > Mammalia > Rodentia > Spalacidae > Nannospalax > Nannospalax galili. The sequence continues at coordinate 8,252,206 of NW_008360331.1, read as the reverse complement.
GTAACTCTAACACTCACTTTCTCCTAACTAATTCATGTCAGTGCTGATTCTACATCAAAACAAAAATGATAGAGTTGTGTTATCAATCTCTTCAACATGTTGTCACCACTCAGGAGAGGATATATCAAAAGTATGGGTAAAATAAACTATAAATAAAAGTTAGCATTGCAGCAATAGTAATAACTTCTAATTATAACTAAAGCACTGAGAAAAAGTACTGGGTAGTCCAAAATGGCTGATTTTAGCCTTGAGTCCTCAAATGAACATGGCATAATCTGATCTGAAGACTGGAAAAACAATGCTGGGGAAATGACTCAATCAGTAGAAAGCTTGCTGCTCAAACATGAGGTCCTGAATTTCCTTCCCACACTCTGCCCCCACCCCCCAAAATAAAGCCTGAACACATTTCTACACATGTGCCATCTAAGTGCAGAGCAGGAGGACAAAGAATCTTGGTCCACAGCTCTTACACTCTTGCAGATGGGCTCATTTCATGGCTGCCCCACACATGGATCTAAATGGAACGCTCTCTGAGGACAGATTATAAAACTCCATTAAAAGTCACAGTGTCTTTATAGAAGAATCATTTTCTATTTCAATTGGCCCTGTTTGTACAACTTCACCTGTTTGTGGCCTCACAATCGAACACAGCAAACAAGCTGTGCACTTCTATGAACTCACAGCTGTATAACAAGACAGTCTCAGAGGTCCTACAGTTAATTATAGTTGTATTTTTAGAAGACATTGTTACACATATAAAAACTCAAATGTACAATAAAACTATCTAATTTTTATACCCAAAATATTTCATGGTATTAGTGAACTAAAGTCTCATATGAGAAGAAAATTAATTTTATTGTGAACATTATTCAACCAATTATTCTACCTCTGTCACTTCTTTGGTTTTCCCATTGCATTTGTAACTAGTGACGGAATATGCAGGTCTAAAAACAGGCTTTTGAAGTGAGATGCAGGATTCTTCCATGAAAATGTTGCTTGAGGCCTCACTGTGTGTCTCACCAAAACTTTCTGTAAAATATGCTGCAGTTTCAGACTTCTGCAGGCCTTCTTCCTTCTCTCGCTGACATTCCAGGAATCAGCCCTGCACTGGGTATGAACCCTTGCTTTTCCTCCTCAGTTCTCAATAAATATTTTGCATATTTAATTTCTATGACATCTGATTCTCATCAGACTCCAACCACTGTGTATCTCAGGAAGGGTTTTACATTTTATAGTCACAGAAACTTGCTGAATAAGAGAGGAAAGAAAATATCACAGGATGTCATGTTGATGTATCTTCAGGTTCTCTTCAATTCATTCATTCACACATTTAGCATTTTCCCGAATGACTTCAATACACAGAACTCTTCAAGAAACACCGGGAACAAAGTTTAAAATCCAAAATTCTACTCTCCTTCCCTTTCTTGTCTCAATCCACCTCTGTCCTTGTTATTTTAAAAGAAAAAAAATATTAAACGTTTGTGCATTTCATACAATAGTTTTTAATCAAATTTAGACCCCCTCCCCTGTCCATGTCCGCACCTCCCACCGGAACGCATGTATTCTGCAATACATGTTAAGTCCTATCTAGCCAAGCATTTGTACCCAGATTTCCCTTGGTGCAAAATCATCCACTGGAATCTAGTCAGCTTATCCTTATTTTAAGGACACTGTTCAGCTGAACTCCATTCTCCTCACTCAGGTGCAGCCCTCTAGCATGCCTATGTACAAATAGCTCCTGCTCCGTTTTCTCTTTCCCTGTCACCAGTTTGCCTAGATGGGACATCTTTGTTACCCCTATCTGTGTAAGACCAATGTAACCATAGATTCTATCTCCAATCTCACTTTATCTGGGAAGATTTCCATGATTGTTTTCAGTAAATTGCAATCAGCAGTTCTTCCAAAGTTAAAAAATTCTTGCTACAAATAAAATCTAATATACCTGTTCTATTTTATAAATACTTTTTATGAAATATTCCTACAAGTGAAGGTTATCTTTTCTGTCTGCTCAATATTATCATTAACTTTCAAAATCACAATGTTTGTCTTTGTGCAGAATTATCTTTTGTGAGAACATAAATCCTCAAACCACAGGAATGGATATGTCTCATGTCTTAATTCCAAGTACCATGACATTCACTAAATAATTATTTGTATAAGGAATGAAGAAAGGTTCAGCTAATTGAAGAGAAGTGTGTGCTCAGAAAAGCCTAATTCAGTTAGAAAAATTATTTAATGGAATAGAAACTGCTTGTTTTTCAGAACAGCAAGCAATAATATCTGTCCAAGGGAGTGAGGAAACTCATTTCAAGGTATTGGATGTGGAATATTTTCCATTCATGATAAGTATAGTTTTTCTCCTTGTATGTCTTTTATTATTTCAATTATATTTAGTTTATTTCTGTGAGTGCTGTACTGCATAGATTAAATTTGAGGATTTGTAAAAAGACAGTGTGCTTTTATTGAGAGTTTGCACATCCATTTTCTAATAATTTCTAATGTTTCATGAGAGTTCAAGAAATATTTGCTTTGCAAATGAAAAAAGAAACTTACACTTTTTAATATAGCAATCTTTTTTCTATATTTGGGGGTACGAAAGTCATAACCTTCCTGTTTCATAACTGGTTTATAAATTAAAACTTCCTCATAAAAACTTAACTTCTCAATCATTATCAAATATTTATTAAATGCATGATGTGCCAGACATTCTTTCAAGGCCTAGAGTATGTTATATAAAAGTTGTAAAGAAAATTATTATTTTTAATTACCAATGTTCTATTTTTCTTTTTGAGTAGATTTTCAACCTATTTGATACTAAAATCAAAATAAATAGCCTGTATGTTATATCTAAAATGCATAAAAATTAGATATATAATTTCTAAGATTCTCTTACTTTATATATGACCTAAGCATTTCTATAATGATTTCTTTGCATTGGAAGGAATTGATGAATCATTTAAATAACTCCTTCCTGACCTACATAAGCAACAATGATTGACAACTACTCCATCATGTGTAGCCTAAAATTACAGAGGAATGTGAGCCTCCAAGATGATATAGAAGAGAGGCAGCATGTGCCGTTCTTGCTGCATTCAGTCATGAGAATTCTTTTAAAAATAAATTAGATGACTAGGATTATCAGGGAATGACAGGGTAGACTTTCAGGAAGACAGGGGAGGAAGAAGTCACAAAAGCCACTCCTGCTTGCTAGCTAAGAGACTCCTGGGAAGTGCAGCAGAAACTTTCCCATCCATTGCTCTGAGGCACCAATTCACATCCCAGCTGACATCCCTAATGGTACTTAGGCCTTGACAAATCTGATTTATTTGGGTGTTCTTCCTCTGCTTCCATAAAGGATCTGCTGATGTGGTGACATATTAGTCATCATGTCTCTGGAACAGTTTCTTCTGCTGCAGCGGAACCTCTGCTCAGGAGGACCATAAATTTCTTGAAGAACCAATGTCATGTTTCTGTTATGTGTGAAGACTCTGTTAGGTCCTCTGTCAAGCAAATCCCCTGACATGCATTTTCTCAAAGTCGAGATGTCTGGCTAGGCAACAATTTAGTTAATTAAGGAGAGAGCTTCACAAACCTCTGGGGGTGGGTGCAGGAGGCGAGGCTGAGCTATACAAGGAAACAGTGGGCCTTGCAATTTTATAATTTCAGTAAAATTAGAATTGAGATGTATCATTAAGTATTGTTGCACCTAATAAGATCTAAAGTAATGTGCTGTTTTTTGCACCTTTAAAATCTAATCACTACACAACTCAAACTGTGTTCTTTTTGACAGCACATTTATTCACAGTTTTATTTACGGAAGTGCTTATTTCACAGTCAGGATGGAGAAGTTTCCTTTAGACCCCTGGGGATAAAGCTAAGAAACACAACATGCTTTTGCCCAATCTCATCCTCACGTGTAACTGAGGTGTACATCCCACTATGTTACTACCATGATACTGGAGTCATTACCACACAGTCCTCTCCACAGGACCCTAAGCTTTTGTTCCTTTTCTTCTAGGTAGTAGAGATTTTACTCTTAATATTTCTTTTTAAAAGATACTAGATTCTAAACTAAAGCATTAAAATAGTATGAATACTATTTTGTTTTATATACACTTTACTTGTTTTTCACAGGTGATAGATGATAGGACCTGCAGTTACAGTAACCATTAAATTAATACATTATAGAAAATTATATTGTACAATGCTTTCTTTTTTCTTCATACTTCACTCTTAATTATGTTTCTTTAAACTGGATTTTTTAAAAATGAAAACGCATTTAAAATTAAACATGTTTTTTTTTCAGTGGTATAAAAGTTTATTGTCTTTAACCCATTTTGATGAAAATATTAGTGGACTTCTTCATTATGTACGCTTTTCAAACACATTACAGCACAGTTCATGTTTTCTAAATCTTAGCAAATATTCACCAGGTAAGAATTCCTCTTTATGTAATTAGTCGAATCATCGGAACTTCCTTCTAACTAATAATCATTAGTAAAATACACATATTGTGCAATAAATCTGTTTGAAATTTCTTAACTCTCAGATTCTTAAAATAACAAATAAGTGATGTCATCCTACTTTGAGGTATTTATTTTGATAATATACTAGTAATTTCTTCTGTGTGAGCATAGCATTTCTTAGGCAGGAGCTAGGGTAGTTGATATGTAGAAATACTATGTTTTAAGGGTTACTCATATTTTTCTAATAGAGTGCTCTACTGTGTCAACAATTATTAGTGCCTTAACTTTTAAACAATAGTCTGTCTATTTCAATCACAAATAGAAATAGACAATTTTACATCTGGTTCCATTCTGTAAGCTATATCATTTACCTGGTCTAAGGTTAATCATTGTAATTATTCACTTGCCAAAGCTGATTTATATGTAATCTCTTAGTATGATCATACCTGAGTTATATTATTTGCTGCAAACTTTGCAATTTAAAACAAAAGAGGCTATTTGAAAACAGTCGAACTTTTTATATGAAATGAAAATTATATGGTTTAAAACTCTGTAGGATGAGGATTCCTGGCATGCTGAGAAAGATTTAGTCTTTCGTGACTTTTTTCACTTCTAATAAATGAATACTCATACCTCACTGAGGTTCCAACATTCATCTTTAATAAGGAGCAATATTGAACATTATTCTGTGATTAACTACAACTTGTATCATTTTGGTGACATGCTGTTTCTGATTGTTTCTCATTTTTTATAGGTGTCATGGCTCTTCTTATTTTGGAGTTTAATATATATACATATATATATATTCTTTATTTACATACCAAATAGGTCACTTGCAAAAATGTTCTTAGGGGACTGGAGAGACGATTCAGTGTCTAAGAGCACTGGTTGTTTTTCCAGAGGAATTGGGTTTAGTTCCCAGCACCCACATAGTGACTAACAACCATCAATAACTTTAATTACTGATAAGGGAATCCAATGCCCTCTCATGACATCCACACTATGTAAAAAAAGTATGTAATTATACACTTGCATTAAAATGAAAATGAATACACAAAATTTTAATGTTCTTGGTGTCTGGTTATTGTTTAATTACCTTAAGAAAAGTATTTTCACTTTATGAAGGGTGACTATATATGTTTTAAACTTTAGGGCCATATTTTGGTGTTATTACAGAACTTCATTATCAGGCTACAGTTTACAGGATTATCAGTTTCTTTTTTAGATGAGTTATAGTTCTATAATCTATAATCAATATTTTTCAAATTATTTTATTTATTATTTTAATTTTATGTGCGTGATTGTATTGCTTGCATGTATGGAAGTTCACCCATGTCATGCAATGCCTGCGGAGGTTAGAAGAGGACATTGGATTCCTCCCCAGAACTGGAGTTAAAGATGGTTGTTAGCTGCTGTATTGGTGCTGGGAATTGAACCCAGTTCCTCTCCAAGAACAGTTAATACTCTTAAACACTGAGCCAGCTCCCAAGCCTCACTGAATCAATCTTTTAAAATGTGTAAAATATGCATCAAGGTTCACTTTTTTCATGAGGGTCCAAATTTCCTAGCACTATTTGTTGAAGAGCTATCTTTTCTCACTAAGTTGATTTTACAACTTCATCAAAAGTTGATAATATTTATACAATAATTTTTTAGACTCTGTAATATTTCATTGATCTATTTGTTCCCTTTAAATATCTTAAAATCACATATTAGATTTTTTCTACCTTTTATACTCTTATGACGTTATTTTGGCTAGCTATATACTTGGATCATCAGTGTGAATTTAGAAAACAACTCTCCATTTCCACAAACTGCTTGACTGGAAAATTTATACGTTATTATTATTTTTTTAATGTATGCTTTAAGTTGGGAAGAATTGTCATCTTAATTAAATCTTCCAATCCATGAACACTGTATATTTTTCCATTTATTAAATGTTCTTTTATTTATGTTGTTTTCTTATTTTTGTTTGAGAATTCCTTACCCCAATCCTCACAGATCTACTCCCTCCCATTTCTAACCCAATCAACTTTGTGTCTCAGCAAAGTAGCAGAATATGAATTTAACACATGAAAATCAGTAGGCTTCTTACATAGAAACAAACATACCAAGATATAAATCACATAAACATTACCATTCACAATAGCCTAAAATACCTAACTAAAAAACCTAAAATAAATCAAACCAAGGAAATGAAAGATTTGTACAATGAAAACATTAAGACACTTAAAAATAAATAAATAAATTGTAAAAAGACACCAGAAAATGGAAATGCTTCTTATGCTCATGGACTGGTAATATTAAACAAATGATCATTGTACAAAAAGCAGTCTACAGATTCAATATTTCCCTAAAATTCCAATCTAATTATTCATGAAATTGAAAATAATCTTAGATTTCATATGAAAATAGAAAAGGCCCAGAATATGTGAAAAAATCTTGAACAATTAAAAAAATGTTCTTAGAGGTATCACCCATACAGATTTCAATTTATACTACAGAACTATACTATTAAAAAATTTCATGGTACTGGCATAAAACCAGACATATTGATAAATAAAATAAATTGAGGACACACATGCAAGCCTACACTACTATCTGATGTCCTTGATTTCTTACTTAGTGTTTTTTACTTTCCAACAACCATATCCTGATAACAATTTGTTCATTGCTATAGGAAATAAAAATTATACAGCTACTTTGGAGAAGATTGTGGCATTTTCTAACAAGTTAAGCATGCATTTACCATAAAACCTCACAATCTTTACCCGAGTTACTTATTTAATGAATTAAAAATATATTTCCACAAAGTCTAGTATGGGAACATTTATAGACATTGTATTCATAATATCTAAAACTGAAATGAGCAAAATGTCTTCAACCTACATTGGATAAGCAAATTAGGATAATCTATATAATAGGATATTCTTT
>NW_008360331.1:8203961-8244698 GCF_000622305.1 Nannospalax galili | reverse complement strand
CAAAACTAAATGAATGCATCATGCAGTGGCAATGAGGATGAAAGCAAAACTTTTAAATATGACTGATATCAATAGTATGCAAGTGCCAATCTCAGTGAACTTCCACATGCCAAAGCTGAGCTAATTTGAGAATCAAAAATATCTAGAAAGCAAAAATAACAACAAATAAAGACAGAAATATAATCTCCCAAAGGATAAAAGTTGAAAGTTCCACACTGGTAACGAATGACTAAATAAAACAAACAAATATTTCTTACACGATTCCAAATAATAAATACAAAAACACAGAAAATTACAAAGGCAAACTTAGGTGTTTCACATGGAAAAGCTAAAGGTTTGAAATCCACACCAGGTATGCCTAGTAAATAATTACATGGCTTGTCTAACTTCAGTTCACAAAGTCTTTACGCTTCCTCCTCCCAAGTGTTTGTAAACACTTCAGCATGTGAAAAGCTCTCTGGGTTCCAGTTCTTACAGACAGAACAATTTTTTAAAAAAAGAAAGAAAAAAGAAAAAAAATATTACCTTAGTGTCCTATCCTATTTATTCACTTCTGAAAAATAAAGTATAGAATGAGAAAGAAAATATTAAATGTTGGGTAGAGGAATCCTGAATACATTCCCAGGACCAGAAGACCAAGATAAAGCATTAGGACCAAGTAATGTTGGCATGATGCCTCTACTATCACAAGGCAAGGAGGGGAGCGTGGAACCCCAGTAGTATTTTTCTCTGAAATCCAGAAAACTAACTCTCAGCCTTATCAAGGTCATACCAAATAAGAACACATGAAGGATACCTCAAAGAGCTGTCAGGTATGTCAGCTATAAAACACCTGACAGGTTCTCTTTGAAAATGCTGAAGTCATGAAAACAATAACTAGATGAGAAAATGTCACAAAAGTAAAACTGACTAAAGAGACATGAAAAACAAATTCAATGTGTAATTCTAAATTCAAAATTCTGATATCAATGGAATAAACTCTGTAGTTTGGCCATTTGTGTGTGTGTGTGTGTGTGTGTGTGTCTGTGTGTATGTGTGTGTGTGTTAACGTAAGTTTCTAAATTTTTAAAAATGCTGTCATCTTTATATAAGATATTATACTTGGGGGAACCTGGGTGAATGGTGTAGATCCTTCTGTATTGTGTTTATAATTATGATTTGATACTGCACTCACATTGAGGTCAAGAAGCATGTAGACAGTGAAAAGAAGACCTATGAGCAAGTGTCTCACCCCTGGTCCAGAGTCTTATCAAAACTGTTTTCTTATCAGATTTTTTTTTTTTCGTCTTTTTTCAGACAGGGTCTCCCTGTAGCACTAGCTGACCTGGAACTCACTATGTAGACCAGGCTGGCCTCGAACACTGAGAGATCTGCCTGCCTCTGCCTCCCAAGTGCTGGGATTTAAGGCATGTGCCACCATCCTGGCTTCTATCAGTATTTTTTGTTAAAAGCAAGCATGCCTAGGAATTCCAGGGGGGTTACTCTGTGACAGACAGGTAGGTACTGCGGCATATCTGTACAGGGTATGTAGGATGTTAGTACAATTTCCCCTTATTTATTTTTGTTGTGTGACAAGTCCTGCCTTTGCAGGTGACATTTGAGCAAACACCAGAGAAGTAGAAATCAGACCCGGATCATACAGAAACTTCCGAGTTGTGTGAAGGTCAGTGAGCTGGTGAAGTTTTTCCTTTTTTATGTGATCTTTTTGCAGATGAGCAGGTCAAGATGAAACCATTGATGTAGAAAGTAATTAAACCTGACTGGTGTCCTTGTTCAAAGAACTGAACGTGGAGTCCTACAGGTAGAGGGAACTGGAAGACACAGAGAATGTCATGTGAACACTGGAGTTAGGCAGCTGCCTTCAACCAGATATTTGGAGAGGGAACGGGAGTACATTCTTCCCTGTCGCTTCTCAGAAGTGGGGGCTTTGCTGATGCAGCTATTTTGAAGTTCTTGCCTGCAGGATGCTCAGACAACAAATTTGGGCTTTTAGCCACTTGCTTTGTAGTATCTTACTACCTCAACCCTAGTAAATGCACTTTAAAAACACAATACAGGAACTGAAGTGATGGCTGAGGGGTTAAGAGCACTGGCTATTCTTGTAGGGAACCTGGGTTTGCGATCCCCGCACACACGTGGTAGCTAACAACCATCTGTAACTCCAGTTCCAGGGGATCCGAAGCCCTCTTTGGCCTCCATAGGCACTGCACAAATGTGGTGCACTTACATGCAGGCAAAACACTTATACACATAAAATTTAAAAATAAATCAATAAAAAATAGTAATACAAATGATTAGCAAATATGAAAACACATTGTCATATGTCCTACTTTAAAAATTCAAATAATGAAAATTAAATGTTATTTTCAATGACTGAATAATTTGAAAATGAAATTACATTCAAGTGGGCACTCTTTTATGCTGCCAGTGAAAATGCAAATTCCTACACTTAATGAATGTAAAGATACATTTAATGCATTATAGCACTTAACACAGTGATTGGTATATTGTAAGAACACAGTAAGTGATAGCTATAATAAATGGTGTAATTATATATCTGTATTAAAATTATACATGCTACATAATGATTGTGATGGCAATAACATATCTCAGGACAATCCTATGGAGGCAATTCATTAACTGAGGCTCCCTTTACCCAGGTGTGTGAAGTTGACACTAAAGCTACCAGCACACACAAGCAATAGGATTTCAACATGAGTTTTGGAGGGGACAACAATTCAAAGCATACACTGTTAGCAGGAGGGAAAGTCCAAGTCAATGGGTATTTAAATATTTTTCATACAACCCCCAGTATAAAACATATTACTAAAACATTTCTAAATAAAAATTTCGTACTAAAAATCTTATATTTAAACATTTAATTTTGTTATTTTATGTGTTGATGACAATTTTGCATAAAATTACAATTTTTATAATAGTCATAGTGAATGCACACAGTAGGTGGCATGTAACAGTTACAAGTCTAAATACCATTTATATAATTATTCATTTTACATTACTTAGATATCCCATATGAACACAACCATTATTATTTTCATTTTACAGATAAAGAAGCAGAAGTAAGAATTATGACTTTTCCCGAAGTTTGTAGTAAATACAAAGCTAAGAGAAAAATCCCATTATTTTTACATTTATTCTAAAAAAATCACATTTAAAATTGTACATATTTTCATGTAAAAATTAGAGAAAATAAAATGTTACCACATTTTCCATAACACCTCACCTGATTGTTGACAAATTCTCATAAGATTGGACACCTAAAATATTATTGAATGTAAATAATAAGAAATTTTCAAATTGCTTTTATTCTTTTCAGAAATTAGAACATAGATGCCTGGTGAACGGTGAAAAGGCCACAAAATCATAATCATTTACATCAATTCATTAGAATGTGTGTGTTTGAAAAACCAGCATATGAGGGAATTATTTTTCAACATTGATAATTAGATGAAATTATCTGGGAAGGAATTATCATGGAAAAGCAGTCATTTCCTCCTCCATTTTCTGAAAAAACATTTAAGTCTGCTTATTCTGTCAACAACAACAACAAAAAAAACACAATACTTAACAATGTACTATACTATAATAACATGCAATTACAAGGTATTGTTAATACTTTAGTAATTTTAACATATCCAAAATAGTAAGAATACAGGTTTTACTAATATTTTTGTAATGAAGTAAAATATAATGATATGGATTGTTATCAATGTAGAAATATTCACCTGCCATAAACAGGGCAGTTTTTGATAACTGTTAAAAATCTACTCTAAGTTCTTCTACTGTTGGAGACATCATTCCTAAGGGGAGGTAAAGGAAGACTTTATGTGGTGGAGTAGGGAGGGGACGAGAAAACTGGGCAGGCAAGGAGAAATGTTAGAAGGAGAGGAGGAAAAGATTCATGTTTATTTCAGGTACTATGATTGTTTCCAGGTTTTAGAAGTCCAACACCATTCCAAAGTTCTTGCACAGAGAATTTCCGTTTTTTTCCCTCACCCTGCTTTGAAGCATGCTATGTGATCTCTGCAATTAGATGTACATGTAAACCTCAACTCTATCACATATTTACAAAAAACATACTTCGTAGAGATTTTACATTTTTTAAAATATTTTATTTATTATTTTTATTTTATTTGTATGCATGTATTGCCTGCATGTACGTAAGTGCACCCGAGTTGTGCAACGCCCATGGAGGACAGAAGAGGCTGTCAGATACCCTGGAACTGGAGTTGTAGACAGCTGAGATGGCTCAGCGGTTAAGATCACTGGCTGTTCTTGCAGAGACTTTACCATTTAACTTTTATGTGTGGATTAGTGAACAAACCTTTCACTACAAGATAAACTTCCATCAGGAGTGTCCAGCCTCACACCATTACATTGTCTCCACTCTGATCTCCCTCCTTCCAAGACTTTCCTCATGAACTTGTCAAGACTTTTCTGCAGATTGTACCCAAATTTCATATATGATTGTAATTACATCTTTTAGAGAACTTAAAACAATCTTAGTAATTTCTCTTAGAAAAAAAAATCACACCAAGAAAATGAGTGTTGTATTTAACATGAGGGTATTGTTTCTTTGGTACATTAGACTTGCAGCATGTGGAAGATTGATTAAAAATAAATTACAAGAGCCATGACATGATAAAATTGACAAAGACACAGATGAATGCTGATTTAGTCAAACAGAAGTAAACATGTAATACCAATCAGCAGACTAGGAGACCCTTATAAGAGATAGTAAGTGCCAACTCAATTAAAATAAGTTCTATATAATACATTGCAGAATTTATTAATTTTTGAGAATAGAGAAACATATGGGAAGAAATGAGAATGGAAACTCTTGGAGTCCAGTTTAAGTTCATCTCTACATTGGTTTAAAGGATGCTGGTAGAATGGCAGCCTGGTGCATTAAGTGATGAAGAACAGAGGTCAACCACCATGAGGAAGTGCTCAGGGTTTGTATCATGTTGGAACCATAAAGTGCTAGCCACTGTTGGAATTAAAAAAATTTTAGCAAACAAACATGCCTTTCTAATGCAGTGATTAGTAACTTCACGATATGAACAGAAAATCCATCTCTCACACTCACCCTTTGAAAACAGCAAGTATGGGCTGGGTGCTAAATCTAGAAGTCATTTGAGACCTTCAAGAAGGAGTGTCTAGCAATAAGCATGTTAACGTTGGAAGTCTAGCTTGACTTTGGTGGTGCAAAGAGGTCCAAATGCAAAGAGGAATAAATTAATGTTGTCAATTGTTGACTTATAACTTGTGGAACTGAAAGATCCATAATTTGCCAGCAATCAAATTAAATACTAAATGGAATCATTTGTTTACTCAGCTTTTGTTTTTACTGAGTAAATGTTTTGTAGCTCAGTATAACCTCTAGTGACCTATGCCTAATGTATCCACATTCTAATAAGAAAAATAATTAGCTAGAAAGCAGTGAATACAACATCTTACAATATGACTGTATTGACCTGGAAGGATATTAACCATAGGAACCATATGGACATAAATATGAAAATATGGGGCATCTGGTTACCCAAAGAGATTACTTGTTGCCAAATTAGTTGCCTCTCTGCTTCAGGAGCACTAGGATTACAGGTATGTGCCTCTAGGCCCATCTTTTCATGAGGGTGCTGGGAAAGTAAACTCAGGCCCACATCCTTACAGAGCAATACAACCATCTCTGCAGTTCTTTAAGTGCTTTGTGATGGTGCCTTTTTCAGAAGATGGAGAGGGGAAAAGAAAGCCAATGAGACAAACATTCTATAGAAGATGCACTTAGGAGAGCTTTTTGTTGTAACTCAGTAAGTCATAGCAATGTTGAAGACAGAATCTGGAGGATTTATTGTTCATGGAAACTATAACTTAGGCAATCTTCTGGAAATTACTGAAGGGGAAGAGAAATATGTGCCAAGAAAAAAAAATAAGAGTCAATTGAGAGCATTTATTTAAGATACAGAGAGACATGTCTTTGACAATACTTGAAGATAAAGAACTTTATATCAGAAATAAAAAGCAAAACAACATTACAAATAGTGTAGACAATAGATTATTTTATGGTGAAGTTATTGTGTCAGATTGCTAATAGTACAATAAAAATCATTACCCCAAACTAAAAAGAAAAGAGATAAAATGAAGATCTGAGGCATTTACAAGGTAAAGAGAAATGATTTAAAGACCAATAAGATTTTTTTTAAATAATATAGTTTGTAGTATATTTGTAGTTTCATAAAAAAATCTTTTTTGTAAAGGGTTCATTAGGATGTGTTTTATACATATGCACATACACATATAGATATGCATACAACCCACACATTCACACACATAATATGCATATATAATATTAGTTTCCCTGACTGTGTAATTGAATAGTCATAACCAGTCAAACGTTATTGTCAACTAATTCAGGAAGAAAAAATATTTCTTTTCATAGTCTTATGATTGAGGTCCCTAATAACAAAAGACAGAAATGGAAAAATGAATTCATTGAACAGCTTATGTAAAATAGTACCTCTATAAGAAATGAAGGCCAAGGGGCTGGAGAAATGGTATGGTGGTTAAGAGCACTGGCTGCTCCTGCAAAGGACTCAGGTTCTATTTCCAGCACCCACAGGGCAACTAGCGACTGTCTATAACTCCAGTTTCAGGGAATCCAACTCCCTATTCTGACCTCTGCAGGTATTTCATGACATGGTGCACTTATGGACATGCATGCTAAACACACACATATACACCCCCCCCAAAACAAAAATAATAAATAAAATATTTTAAAACAATTGAAGAGCATGCACTTGTGTATTTTCATTGCTGTTTTTTTGAGGAGTAAGCTGTTGTGAAATGAAATTAAACAAGGGGCTCCCTCAATGTTAGTATGGAGGGTATCTGTGCCTTTGGATGTGCAGATCTTCCTTTCTGCTGGATGTGGAGATGGTATCTATAGAAGGGCATTCATATACATGCTGTAGATGAACTGAAGGAAAGGTTAGAGGGTAGCTTTTTAGTTTTAATGATAGTGTCTGGAGATAAGAGAGAACAGAGATAAGAGCAGCATTCTACCATTTCCTCACATTCCAGTGCCACATTTGTGATCATGTATCCTGAATTTGACAACTAGTGAGCTCTATATCCTGGAAGTTAGAACAAAACTCATTCAAAATATCTGTTCTTCTGTTATTCAATAAAGTAATAATCTTTTTGAGTTTCCTCTTTTATAACATTCTTCCCCAAATCAGTGCTGATCCCGGTTTTTGAGATCATTGGGGTCTTCCTAAGTCAAACCTTTTTTCTCTTATCATGAAATATGAGTGACAACTTCACGTTAATCTACTGAGTTTTAAACACCTACCTATGGCTCTCATTAATTATCCATCATGACTTTTGATCCATTGTATTTATGACATTTCTTCTTTTTCATTGTGCATTTTGGGTGCTTTTTGAAAATTGAAGCTTTCAGGGTAGCAAAGGGTAAATCATAAGTTCAGGCTATGTGGTTGCATGTTATATTGCCATTTCTTAGTATTGTTTAGTAGCTATAACATACTGAGTTAATCTAATCATCATTTTAATGCATGTTGCATTTAGAAGCTTTTGTACAGATTAACAAAGCAAGGCTTCTTTTCCCTGCTGTACTGAAAGGTACAGAAATGTTTAATCTTACTTACCAATTCTTTTTTGTTTTCTTAGACGGGGTCTCACTGTGTAGGCAGTTTCATCTAGAACCTGCTATTCCCCTTGCCTTACTCACTAAGTTCTAGGTTTGCTGTAATGTACCACCTTGCCTGACCAAGGTATCCAGTAGTTATTCCCCTTGCCTTACTCACTAAGTTCTAGGTTTGCTGTAATGTACCACCTTTCCTGACCAAGGTATCCAGTAGTTTCTCCAGGGGGGTTTTCTTTCTTTCTTTCTTTCTTTCTTTCTTTCTTTCTTTCTTTCTTTCTTTCTTTCTCTTTCTTTCTTTCTTTCTTCTTTCCTTCCTTCCTTCCTTCCTTTCTTTATTTCACTTTCTTTCTTTCTTCTTTCCTTCCTTCCTTCCTTCCTTCCTTCCTTTCTTTATTTCATTTTTTCCCATTCTTTATGTATTTGCATGTTTTACCTGTATGTATATAAGTACAACCGTGTCATATAATGCACACAGCAAATACGAGGACATTGAATCCTCTGGAACTGGAGGTACTGATGGTTGTTAGCTGCCATGTGGGTGCTGGGAACTGAACCTGGGCCCTCTTTAAGAGCAGCCACTGCTTTTAATTTCTCAGCCATCTTTCCAAAAGCCAAATCACGAATTCTCAAATGTCTCCAGTTGTTTATTTCGGTGTTTAATTTAAGGAGTGGGAATTTTTCGTAGCAATGAAAAATAAATATCAAGATTCTTACTAACTGCACAGACAATAACAAACTAAAATTAGCCAGGACTATGTAGAATACATGACAGTATCGCTTGTAGACATATTTGCTAGAATAACAATTTCAAGGCTGGCCAACACAGATTTTACATCATTTCTACTTGACTATTGCAAATTTTGTTGGTAAGTGACTCATTAATTTATGCAAGTCACAGACAAGGGGGAAAAACCAGAAAATATGACTGTTCTGTAAGTGTGAATTTCCTGTTTTGAATATAGAACACCTATCTTAGTCCACTGCATTACAATGTAACAGAGGTCTCTATTTTCACCTTAAAATTCATACTTTGTCATTACAATTTATCACCTATATCCTTTGATATATTTGTTTGGGATATCTGTTTTCTAAAACTCAATGAAGCTTAAACTTCCCCCATTTCGTGCCATGGGCAACTCCTGGGAAGCAGAGCCATGCGTCAGAAATGTCAGACCTAAGGAGAAAGTGAAAATTGCTAGTGGCAATTGCTCCTTTTCTTGTTCTCTGTAAAGCAAGCACTCAGGCAATTGCAGTGCCAGCACCTTTGGTTGTGGTGGGAGGAAAGGTAATCACATATCACAATTTTCATAACCTTGCGTTTCATTCTCACAACAACATTCTGAACATATTGTTTTAAGAGGATTCATTCAAGGATGAAAAATAAAATGTTAATTATTGGTAATACTAGGATTTTATGTTAGAAATATAAACACTTAGATGCTGCATTATTTTCTATATCTCATTCAATCATAGCTTTTTAATTTATGTTTTTAGAAAGGAATTTTTAAAGAGATGATGTATTGAATAATGACAATCAAGAAATCAGAATGTTAACAACTAAATTGAAATGTGCTCTTTGAATTTAAGATAAGAGAAGTCAGACATCTAGTTGGATATGCATACATTTATATCCACACACATACAGAAAGAGAGAAAGAAATAAAGAGACCCTGGTTTCACCTAAATGATTGTGAAAAATAGGCATATGCTTACTAATTACTCAAGGAAACACTAAAATTGAATTAAAATTACAGCAGTAGAAAACATCTCAAATGGTGAGTAATTCAATAAGAAAGCACAGCCATGAAACAAACTCAGCAATTGTGAGAACTTTCTCCCTGGAGGGACTGAATAATATCTACCTCCTCACATAAGGTCTCACTGACAAATTTTGATTCCACTAAATTCAATTTGGGGAAAAAAAGCAGTGTTATTGACAGGAGCCCGACTGATAGCAGCTGCACTGATAAGTCTTCACCCAGCATGGATGATGATTTTCCAATAGCTTCATAGGTATCCATAATCTCCTCCAGCCTATATAATGTAGCTCCTCCCCAAGTCCACAAATCACATACGATTAAGGCAAAACTGAATACAGCTGACGAGGAGGAGAGGCTGAATACTCAGGAGAAGGTTTACTGACCAAACTCACAAACTCCTTCTATGAGGGAACATCAAGAGACCACACGCCCAAATGTGATGATCCTTTGCTAGCCAAAGCCTAAAATGACTCATATTTTTTTAACAGGTCAAAGGACCACACTACCAGACATTAGATTTAAGCTCATATGAGATGTTATTTAAGCAATTAGTTCTCAATAATGATTTTCTTCTTGATAAGGAAAATGCTGCCCACATACAGAATATCACAATCTTCATTCATTTTCAACACTGAAGAGCTTATCTGAAGCCAAGAGGGATAAGCCCATTACTGTTTTGATCTTCTTCTCTCTCTTTCTCCCTATGAGCCATCTGGGAGAGACCTTACTCTGTGATTCTAGCCATGCTAACAGCTATCATTGTGCCTGAAAGCAGATCCTGAGTTCATCATTCTATAATTCAGCCTGAGTCCAAAGAAGAACTGTAGAAAACCCTGATGGATGGATGTTCTTGTGAGTCCACCAAGAACTGAATGAGGGCTGGAGATGGCTCAGCGTTTAAGAGTACTAGCTGCTCTTACAGAGGACCCAGGTTTGATTCCCAGTACTCACATTGCAGCTAACAACTATCCTCAATCCAGTTCCAGGAAATATGTCACCTTCTTCTGTTCTCCGTGGGCATTTCATGGCATGGGTGTATTTACATACATGTAGGCAATACATTCATATGCATAAAATTTTAAAAAAGAAATTGAATGGACTTTAATTTGGACATTTAAAAGTATTCACTTTTGGTTTCTTCTATTTTCCTGCACTGGGCTTGAAATACTAATATCTCTTGCCTTTACTTCTCCCCATCTCTTTTTTGGGACCAGTGAAAGACTCCCTCTCTTCCCTGCATCTGTTAGTTATACGAGTAAAACTACTAATGCACTTCGGGGTCTTTTAGGTAGGCCCACTGGAAGGGTTATACAATGATCATACCTCATGTCCTCATTCAACTGTTAAGAAGTCAGATCAGTAATTTCCCCTATTCAGATGGGGCAATGATGAGAAATGGGGTTAAAACTGGCTAGGTAGTAGCTGCCCCTCAGATTCAACCGTTGATACAAAAGGAAAAAAAAAAAAAAAAAAAAAAAAAAAAAAAAAAATGTCTTTGGAGTCTTGGCAGCCCCTTTCTTGGCAGTCTAAAGATGCCAGAAGTGTTTGTGTGTTCTGATTTATGGTCAGGTTGCTAAATGTCTTAAGAGTTACCTCTTCAGAGGGTTGGATGTTACAGTGGCATTAAAGGACCATTAAAGGAAAACTCCTTCTGGTTAATAGCATAGAATCTTTTGACTGGGTGGAGACCTGACATTAATTACACAGGATCAATGACCTGGCTAAAATTTAACCCCTCAGGAAGGTAGTATCACCCCTTGGAAGAATACTTATTCCTTCAATGAGATGACATACCTTCCCAGAATTTCATACCCCATCCCTAAGGCAATTACTACCAGCCAAGCAACCATGAGGTTTGCCTGGATTTGCACATCTTTCTTAGAGAGGCACAACATTTTCTTTTCCATTTTTCTGTCTCTTAGATGCTGGCCAGAGCCCAAGTATGCTTTTTCTGGTACTTTGGATTTCTTTAATTTTTCTCTACAGCACACATCCCTATCACAAGACTGAGTTCAACTATGTGTCTGACCCTCATGCTGCTTAAACAGCATGCTGCTTTTCCTTCTCTCCCATTTTCCTCCTCCTGGCAGCTGTTGAGATTTATGGCTTGCCTGCTCTGAGGATTTTGCTTTTAAACTCTAGGAAAATTGTCTTGAGAAAAATAAAGAAAGGAAGGAAGGAGGGAAGGAGGGAAGGAGGGAAGGAAGGAAGGAAGGAAGGAAGGAAGGAAGGAAGGAAGGAAGGAAGGAAGGAAGGAGGAAAATCCGTAGTTAATCACAACGGATGAAGAACATGATTTTGAGCAAAACTCTTGGTGTCAGAAGAATTCTCTCTGGAAATTAAAGTTTAAACTTAAAACTTATTTTATTATTGACAATTATACAAAGTTACAAGTTTTCTCTTGGTGTTTTCATACGTGCTTAGCTTCAGTTTCTCCAGCCTCACGTCACTTCTCCATCTCCTTGTGCTCCTCTTGTTCTAGCCCACTCCCAGTATTCCCCTTTCCACTCTCATGCCCCATGTATTCTCCTTCCATGCCTACCTACCTATCACCATCCTACAAACCTTTTTTCTCCTGTGAGTCCCTTTCTAGATTTGTGACCACTACCCACGCTCCTCTTAAGTGTTGTTTAGTAGACTTTAAAGTTTACTTAATGAAAATTAATTATTCATGTAGTAGTTAAAAGTGAGGAAATGAATATGTTCTCAAGATTTTGTGTAAGGGGGAGGCTAAAGTTATGCATTTTTATATTTTATGGCTATGATATATTAATAAATGAACATGTGCTTAGACATAACCATTAAAAAGATAGAATAATCAATGACAGAGAACTCAGAAGCTCAAGTTGCAAATCAGCAGAATATAGAATTCTTATTTGAGAACATTCCATCATGCTTATGTTGTTCTCTTTATCTGTGTTTCCTGCATAGATTGTTTTTTACCAGTAATCAATAGTTCACACAAGATCATACTTTTTCACCCTTCCTTGAAGTCTGAATTCTGAGATGCTTGTAACTTTGATTCCAATACTATAGTTCTAAGGCCCTAAATAAAATCCTTGAATTTTTGAAAATAAAAGTGGTGAAGATAAACACTGGAATATCTATCTTTCTGTCCATCTGTCTACCTGTCTGTCTATCTATGATCCCGCATGCATAGGGACTCAAAGTTATTGATTTCAGATGAAGCCTGGTATTTCACATCTGTAATCCCAGTTACTTTAGGAGACTGAGGCAGGGGTCCAATGCTTTTCTGGGATATTAGGGAGTTCAAGTTCAACTGAGTAATTTAGCAAGATCCCGTGTCAAATAAATACTGGAAGAAAGCAAGGAAGAAAGAAAGAAAGAAAACTTAATTTTTAAAAGGCCATAGTTTGGTGGTGGAGTGCTGATGTATTTGAGTTCTAGGATTTGATACCCAACACCTCATAAAGAAAATTACTGAGGTCAGAAGAACCAAATTATCCAGTAAGGAAAAGGAGAGAGAGAGAGAGAGAGAGAGAGAGAGAGAGAGAGAGAGAGAGAGAGAGAGAGAGAGAGAGAGAGAAAGAGAGAGAGAGAGAAAGAAAGAGAAAGAGAGAGAGAGGGATATTGAGTGTGTCTTTTACTAGTCTCATTACTATAATACAATATCTTGCAAAAGCAACATCAGCTCCAAGATTAAGGGTACAGTCCACTGTAGCAGGAAAGTCATGGTGCAGGTGTTTGAGGCAACTGGTCACATTGCATATACAGTCCAGAGTCAGAGAAAGCAGAATTCTCTTACTTAGCTAGCTTTCTCCGTTTTATGCAGCCAGGACCCACACACTTGTAGGATGGGTCTTCCTACTTGAATAAAGATAATCCCTCATAGGGGGAGTTGACCTCTGAGTATGTGTTTCATGAGTGGAGACAGGACAAGCTCCTCGATATCATTTTCCAGGGTCCCATTACTAGAATCACAGGATTCATTTAAATATTTGAAATTTGTTTAATTAATTATAGATCTAAGTCATTTAAGTAAAACATATTTGAGCCTGAAAGAGATAATCCCTCACACACACACGGACACTTGTCTTCTAGGTGATTCTATATCTCTTTAATATGTATAATCAGTATTAACCATTACAGTTAATAGGCCAAATAGACAGTGAGAAATAAACTCAAATGAATTTATTACTAGACAGCCATAAATAAGCACACATTCTTGAAAGACAGAATTGTCCACTGAATTCAACAATCCCAGCTCTCACCTATGCTTCTCATATATGTTTTTAATCCCAGCACCAGGAAGGCAGATGCAAATTGTGTTCTGTGAGATAGAAGTCAGACTGGTCTACACAGTGAGTTAGAGTCCAGCTGAGGCTACAGGGAGACCAGAAAACAATAAAAACTAAATATATCCACCTTTATACTGATTTCCAGAAACGTAGGACCTGTTTGCAAGTAATGAATCAAAACACTGACAAAAACATGTGAACAGAATGAAAATTTAGGCAAATAATCTGATTTATGATGTGGAATCATGAGCATTTATTGAGACAAAAAAAGGCTAAGTTGTTAAAATTTAAATAATCAATGTCAGATATCCATCAAACACTATAAAGATATTTTTATCAGATAATTATCATGACAAAATAATGATGTAATAAAACATAATAGAACTGAAGTTATATGTGATATCAGTGAAATAATCTATTGGGTAAAGGGCATAACTACTTAATAATTATGTTTAGCAACTGACCATACATTTAAAAAAATAAAAAATACCTCACTATGGATTTAAATGTATTTGTGTTGAATGAAAGTGAAAATATAAAAATAAATAAGCAAAATAAACATAATCTGAGTGGAAGCATTGAAGAATTTTAGTACTTTTGGAGTAAAGGTCTTCATTTTTCCAGAGTTCATGAAAGTAAAGGATTTGAATTACCTCAATTCACCCACGTTTTGAAAACTATAAAAAAAGACACAAACATAGTAGGGAGAAGCTTGATGGCATAATGTGTATAAAGTACTTTTTATTATTCCTAAGCAAAGTAATTCTTAAATGAGTAACAAAAACTAATTTTTAAAATGGCAGTGACTGAATCCTGTCTCAAAACCAAGGGGAAGAGAGCCACAAAGCCGTCTAAAGTACAAAGAGCAACTCGTGCCCGGCAGGGCTGTTTTAGGAGCAAGCCACTAGTGCATCGAAGCGATTCCCAAACAGAGCTTAGAGCTTAAACGCTCTGTGGCCGCCAGACCAGAACTTTATAATTTCATTTTTGAATCTGAATTATGCAAAGCATCTAAGGAGTCAATGCAACAAATGATGTAGGCAGGATTCTCTGTAGAACCAAAGTCTTCAGAAGGTAAATATAATTGAAAAAGGGAATTTATGAGACTAGATCACAGGATCAGAGCCTGGGTAGGTCAACAATGGTCATCAACACACTGGAAAGCCAGAGAATCCGGAAGCTTCTTGGTCAGTGCAAGTCCTAGCCTAATGCCAAAGGACTAAAGATTTCCTGGAGAATTACTGCTATGGCTGCCTGTCCAAAATCTGAAGAATGTCGGTAATAGCAACTATGAAAACATACTTGCTAAGAAGATTGGGAACCATGAGTTTGTCACGTGTCTGAGTTTTCCGTTTCCTCGAGATTCTATTCCATCCAGGTTAATGGTCTACTGTAACAATTCTGCCCATATTCGGGGCTAGTTGACCTACATGTAACTGACTCTGAAAACTCTCTCTCGGGCATACCAAAGTGCGCTTGACCCATTTGCTAGATGTTTCTTAATGTAGCTGACAACCAGGATTAACTCCTACACCATCCTACTCACTAGAATTAAGGCAATTTAAAACACCTCTGCTGCTTCCACCCCATTGAACAAAACCCAGAGCAGTAATATTCAGTGACACTGTTGGAAGGGGGCAGTATGCCCTTGAGCACCCTTCTGGGTGGACACAAAAGCCTCTAAGAAATTAGTTTTTCAAATTTTTAAAAGTTAATCTATTCCAGAGGCTGGAGACATGGCTCAGCGGCTAAGAAAACTGACAGCTCTTGCAGAGGACCCAAGTTCAATTCTCAGCAGCAGCATGGCAGGTAACAACCATCTGTAACTCCAGTTACAGGGGATTGACGCCCTCTGCTGGTATGTACTACACCATTGGCACCTACCAACATGCAGGCAATATAGTCATACACATAAAATGATAATAATATATAAAACATATTTTTAAAAAGTTAATCTAGTCCCTTCCACGTTGTCGAATATTTCAGGCATTTAATATAGTAAGTCAATGTAATTTCCTAAGGTACTTATTGGATCATTGTTTACCATAGCAAAAATGGGGCAAAACCTGCATTTTCAACAAAGGAGAAAATATTAAATTGATTTATTTGATTTATGGAATACTGGGAAGCTATTAAAGTATGTGTAGTTACAACAATCAAATGAAAAAGATACAGAATACAATGTTCAATGTAACTGCACATTGAAAAGGTGTTAAAAGTCTACATATAGTTATCTACACCTCTCTTAGAAAAGGGGATTAAGTAAAAGGGCATGAACTAAATTAACAATGATGGTTAAGACCTGCAAGAGGCAGACACCAATGATGTAGTGATGTGATGCTACACTTGGATTTGAATAGGGTGAGCAAGGCCTACAATTATCTTGTGACACATATGGTTGATATTACATACAGAAATGTGAGTATATGAAAATGAACTCAAACTTATACTTTCACACATGTGCAACAGGCACATTGCACTAAGAAAATGAATATCTTCTAATTGCTTATAAATATAGGGCTCCACCAAGCCTGATTTATTTTCGATGGTCTCATTTCTGAAAAAAGAAAGACAAATAAGTCGCTTGATTATTTCCCCTATAAATCAGTTTTGGTGCTTTTAAATTCTTGGAAAAACATCTGACTTTGATGACCTCCTTTGATGCTACATAAACTGATGCTGGTATGATAATGCCCAATTCTTACTGTCCTAGTGCCTATTTCTTTAGTTTGATTTTTAATTGGCAAATCAGAAAAGACATTGCCTTTTTACACACATTTTAGAGTGGTTATAAGCTTCCTTTGCTGAAACCCCTATTTTTATAAGCTTAGAAATAGCCCTTGAAGAACTTGATGTGTTAATTATGGCTAACTAATTCCAATGTCTCTTTTTCCCACCTTTTTTAAAAATTTGTTTTTATTGAATTTTTGTGTATTTCCTAGAGAATATCTCAAGCAAACTTAATCATCTTTACACCCTGTCCCTACCAGCACCCTCCCACAGTCCCCCTGCTGGAACCCATATACTCTGTCATTCGTGTTAAGGCCCACTGTATCAAGTCAGGGTCCACGGACATTCCCCAGTGCAAGTCCATCCATTGAGTTCTAGTCTCTTCTAACTTTTTAAAATTTTAATGGAAGTTTTGTGTATTTCACACAACATGTGTACTGTATATAGATTGTGTTTAGTCCCATCCCTCTATCTTCTACAACCACCTTACTACTCCGCACCCAATTTCATACACACACACATATATGTTAATAAAAGTCTATGGATCCAAATTTGTGTCCCCAAATTCCTTTAGTATGGTTCAATCCACTGGAGCCTAGTCAACTTAACAGGAGTCAAACCATTAACAGAGACTGATTCCCACTTCCTAGCAGACATTGGTCTCCAAAAATTCCTCAGAAAGGTATGGAGTTTCTTACCCACTACCCCACATCTGTGCTGGAATTTTAACTTGCTTGAGCTTGCATGGTACTTGCACATTCTATCACCATTGCTGTGAGTTCATATGAGTAATTGCCCAGCTGTCTGAAAAACTCTGAAAATCTCTTGTGGGAGTGCAAACTTGGGCAGCCAAAATGGAAATCAGTGGAGAGATTCCTCAAAAAGATAGAAATAGATCTAG
This sequence comes from Nannospalax galili, assembly GCF_000622305.1. Classification (NCBI taxonomy): domain Eukaryota; kingdom Metazoa; phylum Chordata; class Mammalia; order Rodentia; family Spalacidae; genus Nannospalax; species Nannospalax galili. The sequence goes on along the minus strand of NW_008360331.1, from coordinate 8,227,361 downwards.
CTGATTACCTAGCCATACTACTTTGGGGCAAAAACCTGGAAGACTATATTCTCCTACTTCAGAAAAACCTGTCCATCCATGTTCATTGCTTCCCTTTTCACAAAGCCAGGAAATGGAAACAACATAGATACCCATCAACTGATGAATGGATATTGAAATCATGGTACATTATACAATGAAATATTATTTGGGGTTTAAAAAGAAGAATTATGAAATTTGTAGTTAAAGGATAAAATTCAAAAGAATCACTCCGAGTGAAGTAACTCTTATAGCTGAATGCTCCCTTTGAAGTCTTAGATTTTCAGGTTCAGTATAAAAATTCAAGGAGGTCAGGAAACTATAAATGACCATGGGGTGGGGTGGGGGAGGCATCTTGGTTGGGGTAGATAATGCAGAGGCAGTTGGGGTGGGGAATGGGAGAGCAGGGCAGAGGAGGTGGTATAGTGACAAATATCTAACACTAAAGGCCTGTAGAACAAACCGTATGAAAACCTATCTCTATAGAATCTTCTTAAAGTATAAACATACACATTATCAAAAGAATTGAAAATGAGCTACCTCATATCAAGGGGACATTTCTCCTACTTGGCACCATAGGCTAGCAAATAGTCCATAGCCATGAGTGAACTCCTCTTTCAAAGTTGGTGAGAGGTACCATAGAGCCTCAAACAATGTTGGCCATTTTCTCTGCTGTTGGTTACGCACCAGAGCTATGCAGTAAGACTCCACTGCTGAAGACACTACATACATGAGCTCTAGAAGAAACAAGGAGAAATCAAGTTGGTAGAGATGAGATCGCTTCATCTCTACTCACTATCTATCATAGTGCTTTCATTAATTTTATTCTGGGGTCTGTTTCAGATCTTGGGAGTGAGTAGTTAATTCAGGCATGCTAAAAGGAGTCGGAATAATAATTTTCAAACAACAGCTGAAATCTCTTGAAATTCACTCTTAAGTTCAAAAATTAGCTCAGACCAATTTGATACTGTCTTTTTCTGCATTGATTTATTCTTTTGCTAAGTATAGAGATGAGCAAATTCGCCAGCTACAATGTCCAATATTTTCAGGAAAAATAATCTGAAAGATATCAAAGTACACTTACTGATGCTAGAATTATATATCACCTGAGGACCCGAAAAGCATATCTGCTGCTTCTCTCCCATCTTACTGAAGTCCCACGCTAATCATATGGGAAGCTTTAAATACGTGACACAATGTTGACTGTTAAGTAATTTTTGACACATTTAAGGGAAGTAGATACTGAAGACAGAAGTGCATTTTATGATTCACTTGTTTATGATCCCCACCTTGTGCCAAATAGAAGAACCGCAAGTAAAGTAACAAGGCAAGGAACACGGAGGACCCAGATATAGAGGCTGAAGAGAAAGATGGAGCATGTGTGCATGGACAGCTATTCGCAGACACTTTCTCTTCCCTGTCATGGGTTGTACATAATCGTCAGCTTCTTGCAACTCCTGCTAACTCTGTCAGGTGTAATACTTATGGACACTTTTCCACAGAAAACAAAGTTTTTTTAAAAATCTTTTTGAGATAGGGTCTCCCTGTAGCCACAGCCATCCTGGAACTCACTATGTAGACCAGGCTGGCCTTGAACTCACAGATATCCTTGTGCCTTTGCCTCCCGAGTGCTGGGATTAAAGCATGCACCACCACACCTGGCTAGAAAACAAGGATTTTACATACACACAGAAAAAATGTATATAGGTGGTACTTACTAAGGAATGCCTAGACTTAATTGGAGTGAAGCAATTGTGGCTTTATTGTTGATTTCTGTTTGTTCTCTCAGTGTTAAGCAACTGCCACCTGATGTGGAATTTTGTAGGAGAAATATAATGCTTCTTTCCATTAGATGTGTAAGGCAGTGTTGTTCTGCATCCTGTTCCATTGAGCCTGGTGTTCTGCATCCTGTTCCGCAAGCATCCACTTGCTCTCAATCCCTTTCCCTCTTTTCTCCAATAAGTATTAACTGAAACCTGATTTCTAATTCTGAACAAATAAAGGTGGATGGTTAATCTTTGGAACTTACTGTAAAATGACAAAATATGTAACAACATCCTTTCAGAAGTCTGTTTATTCTGAATTGTGAAGAAACTTTGTGAAGAAAAATTTCAACAGCTCATTTAATTAATTTTTAATGAATAGTATTGATAGAGCGGAAACACTCTCTTCCCACAAAAAGCATTTAAAGTGATCGCCAAACTTCTTCTCTGTGTCGGAGATCAAACCCAAGGTGTTCCATGTACTAGGCATGTGTTACAATACTTATCTGTGCCCTCTCTCCATCAAATGATTTTTTAAAAAAGAGAGTTTCAGAGCATTTTTGTCCCAAGAAGATCAACAAAGAATGAATTCTTTCTCTCCTCTGTTTGCAACTGGGCACTAGTGTGTATGTAGCTAATTTAGTAATGAAATGACATTCTCTGCTGTCCATTCCACTTCCCATGCTTTGATCTCTCCTTTCTCTTACAGTATTTTAATTTTACCTATTCTTTTTAATATAAAGCCTCAGAAAATAAAATTTTGGTGACTTTGCAAGGCATATAGTCATGAAGTGAAGAATTCATCTACTAAATTGTATAGTGCTAAGAGATAAAGAACAGTTTAATTATACGCTAAGCCTTTTACATTGCTTGACAATGAGAATACTGTTATTTTCCTAACATTCAAAACATTGCAATGGGGTTATTTCCCTCTGAAAAATTTTAGTGTCTAATTAATTCCAACTATAATCAATTGTTCTGTTTGAAAAGGTATTTAGGACTTCAGTCAAATTTGAATTATTTAGGAATTCATGTAGGTGTTCACCTTCAGTAGCTCTACATATGAATATATTTGCATGTAACTTGCTTTCAATTTATGCCTCTACAATGAGAAGAGCAAGAGGAAGAAGTAGATTTGAAATTATTATTTGAATATGCCTAAATTAAAAACTTAGATTCATTAAAAGTTAATATTTTTGTTTTTAGTATAAGTAAATTCAGAAGACATTATTTCTGGGGAGTGTGCACATGTGCATATTAGTTACTTTCTGTTGCTCTGAGAAAAACACCATAACCAAAAGTGACTTATAGAGAGAAGAGTTCTAGAGAGGGAGCCTCTAATGCCAAATAGGCATTTCAGCAGGTGGCCAGAACAGGAATTTGAGACATTACATAGTCAACCACCTGTAGAAAGCCAAGAGGGCAAATTGGAACTGGGGCAAGGCTATAAACCCTCTAAACCTGCCCTTCTGACATACATTCTCCAGCAAGACTCCACCTCTTAACAAATGCATAACTTCCTAAAACAGTGCCACCAACTACCAAATAAGTATTCAAACATGTGTGCCTATTGGTGCATATTTCTCATTCAAAGCACTACAGTTTGTGTGTGTGTGCGTGTGTTTGTAGGTTTATACATGTGTGAAATCTGTGGGAGGCCAGAAGTTGATGTCACATTTCTTCCTCAATTGTATTTGAGCTTGTAGACTAAGGTAGCCCTGGCTGTCAAGCAAACTCTAGGGATGGATCCTCCTGTCCCTGCCTTCCCAGTGATGCAATTACAGATATGCCCTGCCATACCCTAGCTTTTCAAAAAATATGGCTGCTAGGGATTGAACTCATGTATTCATAGCAAGCACTTTATTGATTAAGCCAACTCCTCAAACCCTTGTGGAAATATTGAGATACTCAAAGAGTTAATATAAATGGAAAAGTCTTTAATGTTGTAAAACATTACTCTATTTCTGTGAAAACTAATGCCTAGGTTATGACTTAAATTTTCATATATTACTAGATATACTTAAAGCAAAAGAGATCATGATACATGAGAGATCATGATATCATTCTTTCTTTTTGCAGAGGGACCTGAAGCAATTACTGACCTGTTTGGAACTCACTATGCAGAGCAGGCTGGCATTGATCTCATAGACATTTGTCTGCCTTTGCCTCCTGAATACTACGATTAAAGGTGTGTGCCCCCAAACCCTGCTACATGATATAGATCCTTAAAATTAAAGAACATGTTATTCTTCAAAACGTACAAAATTGCACAAATTTTCTGACTAAAAGTTTGTCATTAGTTTTCATTGTGATGCTAGATAGTGATACTCAAGCTTTGATTTTCACTATTTGGGGATTGTTGCAAAATAATATTATACTAAAATAACATTTGTGTTACTAAATTAAACAAAATAAAACTAGATTAGAAAGGTTTAAAGAAACAATCTAGACTTCATAAGTCCTCAAGGCTCCAATTGGTCTGTAGGTGGTAAATTTATCCTAACCCTTATGTAAATAGTCATACATTATGATTGGTTGTCAGACTTAACCCCAATATCTCAAAGACTAAATCAAAGGGATAATTTGAATGTTAGCAAAATCTAGTTGACACACAAAGAGTTCAATATCCAAAAATGTTCTGCACAAATGTGTTCATTTCCCTCACAGTTTAAGTAATTTAAAACATCTCTATCAATTAAATAAATATAAAACTCTTGCTTATTCAATATCCATTATGTGGGTAGGAATATGAGATCATTTCCCTATTTATAAAGCCATAAGACTTTGTGTCCTTGAGAGTTGGCATTAAAACAGGTGGTTCAGTATAAGTTAAATGCTATATCACTGGGTTTTAAATTAGGAATAGCAAGAAGCAGACATATTGGAAAAAGGAAAACTGATTCAAAAGACACCTCTGTATAGAAAGATCTGTGTCAAGGAACCTTGGCAGTGAACCAAGAGACAGTATGCACAATTTGTTGATTCAAGGCTTTCCCCATTCAGTAGGTAACGTTAATTCATGTATTCATTCACTCAACAACTTACTTACCGAATACCTACCTTGTGAGAGGAACCATGCCCTCCTGCCCTTCACTCTATACAATGAGCTCCTCCTGAGCCCCTGAAGTTCATTGTCTTATGTAATTTCCACCTAGACAAATGCATTCTGACAGTCTCATTGTATGTATCTCACTCAGGCTAAATATGACTGAATTTTGTTGTTCTCTGTTATAGACAATATATTTTGAATTAAAGTGATAAAAAGCCTAAGATCCCTTTGGGAGAAGGCATGATGATCTGTAGTAAAATCAGAATTAAGAACACCATATCCAGAATACAAAGGAATACCTGAGATGTTATGCACTGAGAATTTAAATGACTCTTTGAAGCTTTTTTCTTCCTGAAGTGTGTGCTTACACTGTGACATTATTTAGAGTGGTAAACTCCAGTTGATTTTCCAGTGATTGCAAGTGCTCCATGGTTGTATTAGATTCCAATGTGATCTAAAATTACAGTAATTCCCACTTTTACTATCATGCAGAATTAAAAGTGATTAAAATATATGAGTTAAAGTGGCCTCCAAAGAAATCACACAGTGTTTTTACCCTGCATTTATCAAGGTTTAAGCTGTGCTATTTATATATCTATATCTAAATCTATATCTATATATGGTTGGCATATATACATAAAAATCTATATCTGTATGTGGTTGGCATATATATATATGTCTATGAATATAAAACAGATATAACATTTATGGAATATACTAGATATGCTATTTCTGTTATATATTCTAAACATCATGATTAAGAAAAATAGTTTTTTCTCTTTGGTTACAGGACATGCAAATTCAATCTCAACCTGACATGGAAATTTCCTTTTGCCTGCTTTTCAGAGTATCAGACAAAAAACTATGCAAGCTTCTAGGGAAGAAAAAGGCATCTGTGGTCTTACCCAGGTCTGGATATTCTATCTTCCATGCAAGATTTGTCCAGTGATGCAATGGTGGTACAGCTATCATGATATAACTAACCTCTTTCAGATTGAATTTGATGTCTGCTCCACAGGAGGACGTTTCATGCCTTGTATAGTAATCTTGTTCAAAAGCTTATGGCTGAGAAAGTCATAGGTTCTTGAGTAGAGCCCATTATTGTTATTTTTCTAAGTGTTCATGATGTCAAATTGCATTCTAAGTATTTGCTCTAGGAACCTTTCAATCTTTCAATGATTTGGAATCCTGATGTAATTAACTCTCACAAGCTAAACTGAAGGCATAGCTTTACCTTACTTCATGTTCTCTATTTGTGACTCAGTTATGCCCCAACTCATAACAATGAATGCCTGTGTAAGATGTGACAATTAAACTGAAAACAGCAATGACCTTGCAAATAACATCTCCCCGACAAATGTTGCAAGCAACTTGGAGACAGAGGTTGATGAACATCTGGTTACTTGTAAGCCAAGCCCAATTCTGCATGACTGGGGAAGATAGTCTCCAGGGCCCACCATTTACCAAGAAGCTTTTGCTAGTTGATAGCTTCCAGGAAAGGGAGAATCATTCCTTACTGAGGATGTTCCCACTGTAATTTTCCCATGTTCCAGTGGATGGCCCCAATACACATGCAAAATAAGCAGCACTAATGGAATAGGTAAATGAATGAAAAAGAAATAAAGTAAAAGACCTGAAATTGGCAAGGGGGTATGTTGGATGGGACATAGCTGTTGAATGATGGAAATATGGTGGTTCAAGGACATGCTTATATTTCATTGTATACATGTATAAAATTCTCTAGAATATACAAAAATACAGTTAACCAAAACAAACATAGTTGTGTCTAAACATCTTAAGCTCTTTCCACAGCACTTTTGCTACATGTAACTTTTAAGACATTCTCTAGTATGGTATCATCTTCTGAAACTGAAAAAGACAGAATATTGTCAGACTCTGTTTCTAGAAAAGATGCCAGTTATTTGTATCTTTTATAAAGACTTGGTGTGCTAAATGTGCATATTTAATCCACCGAAGAGTCATCACTGGAAACCTGCATTAGAAGTGATTCACTGTCATTATGGAATATTAGCAGTACTCTGGGGAGAAGCTGCTATTTTTAGAAAACTCGACTTTTGAGAGCCCATGCTGTCAACGATATAGTAAACTACAGAATCAGGGTAAAAGCTATGTGTGTGTGTGACTCTAGAGTCTTCTTTATCAATCACTCTATTTTCACTGTGTCAATTCATTTTACAAATTCAAACCTGAAAAAGATTGCAAGTGTTGCTTATATGAACTATGGTTCTTGTATCAACATTAATTGTCCACCATTGAAAACAGGTATTATAGGATCTTTAGTTGGTAGATTATGGCAAGGCTCCTGACATCAGTCATCTGTAAAGAGGAGATAGACGTGCATTCCCTGTGCACACCAGGGATGGGGAGCTCTGCTAGTTAGCACAGGGCCTGAGATGCTCTTACACAGAATGTATTCTGGGAAGCACAGAATTCAGGGAAGAGTAAATCTTCAAAGCTGTAATATGATTGAAATCAGGAAAGACTTCTTGAACAGTTACCAATATAGGTGGGTTTAGTGAAGTACATTTTCTCTAGTCAAAAGAAGGACTGCCACTTAGCAAGCTATTGTCAATCAGGTGAAAGACTTTAACCTGTTCTGTTGTCTATTTGTTGCTATCACTACAAACAAAGTCTTTTTTGGAATGTAGATGTTATAGTTTGCCTTCAATTGCTGTGACAAAACACTCTGGCCACTATGAACTTGGGGAGGAAAGGGTTTATTTACTTACATCTCCCGGGTCATAATTCATAACTGAGAGAGTCCAAGGTAGGAACTCAGGGCAGGAACCTGGAGGCAGCAGCTGAAGCACAACTCATGGAGGAACACTTCTTACTGACTTGCTCCCCTAGCCCCTGCTCAACTTGCTTTCTTATACAATACATAACAATGGTGACACATAAGTTTAATCCCAGCACTCTGGAGGCAGAGGCAGGCATATCTCTGTGAGTTCAAGGCCAGTCTGGTCTATACTGTGAGTTCCAGGCTAGCTTGGGCTACAGGGAGACCCTGTCTCAAAAAGAACAACAACAACAAAATACAACATAGAACAATCTGCCCAGGAGTGGCACTTCCCACACTAGGCTGGATCTTCCCAGTTCACTCAAAATCAAGATAATAGCCCATAGACATGGCCACAGGCCAGTCAAATGGAGGAAATTCCACAACTGAGGCTCCCTTAACCCAGGCGTCTCAAGCTGACAAATAAAGCTATCCAGCACAATAGGAACATTCAGTTTCAGTTTCAGCTAAAATTGTAAAGTGTACCCTAGTGGAATAAATTGTCTGGACTAATTTTTATAAAATGATAGAAACCTTTTATGTAGTAACTGTACACATATATAATATATATATTTCAGTCAGTATGAGGACACATTTATACCTTACTATTTTGTCTGTTCACTCATCTTACGAAAACAAGCCCCAGCTGCACACCATTGAAGTCACATAAAGTCTGTTTATTTTCCTACAATTTGAGAAAACAATGCTGGCTTTCTTGGCATGTATATGTTATAAGAGCATTAAATGATAATGTTTAACTCACTGAAAAAAATCTCTAATTACATCAAAGGGAAATTATTACAATGACCGTAAAATTGTTGCTCAAGAGCAATAATTATTTTAAAGAAATTCTTCTAATAAAAGTCTTAGCCAATATCTTCTTTGTCTTCTGGGGTAAGGTTATAGCACCATTAAGTGGTCTACCGGTGTTTCATGCATATACATATAAGATTCTCTACAGCAGGAGCAGTGGCATATCAATGAACAAACGAATATGAATATTCAGATGCTTAAATTTTATACTTTGAAGGGAACTTCTGAGTCAAATAGTCTGCATTTAAGTCCTGGCAACAAGTATCTTATATAGATGATCATGGACAGAAACTTACAGAATCTTCCTCATGTGGCTATTGTAAGAACCAAACAAAGAAACACTTATGGACTGCTTAGACCTCTACCCAATAAAAATGGAGTTCTGTGTAGGTATGACTAATAATTGCATGGGTTTTCTTCTTATTTCATTGCCACTCAGTTTCATAACAATTATTAGTAGACATATTGTTTTATAATTTCAATGCATTAATACACGAGTAAATACTCAATATGTATAGAAATAAATTATATTCAAAGAAAATAATAAGAGCTATATTATGCCTTTTTGCCATTATGAAGTTTTACATCTGATATAAGATGATTGACATACGATGATGACATAAGAGATTCGTTTTCATATTAAATTCAGTGTATGACCACATTCTGTCAGAATTATGTAGGACAAAATCATCACTTGACATGGAATAACTAAAGTAATCTTCAGAAAAAAACGCAAAACCAAAAGCATCACCATTATTGTTCACAAAATGTACAAACTATGCAAACTATGTTGAAAAGCATATTAGTGCCACAGAAAGAGGCTTGTAGACCAGTGGAGCAGAACAGAGGTCTCAGGAATGAGTTCACACACCCATGACCAACTAATCTTGGACAACACTGAAAATAAAAAGAGGAACACAGAGGGTGAAGATCTCTGATGTTACTGTATGCCAAAAAACCTAGACACAAAAAGAAAATGCTTTATGATATACATATATATAATGTATATATAAATGTATATATATGATAGTGCTATAAAGTATCACACACACACACACACACACACACACACAACTGTAAACACTGAAATCACAGAGCTAGTTTATATTTTGGTGGTTACCAAGAGCTGTTGATGCTGGGGCCAGGGACATTCATGGTAGTCAAAGGACTATATAATCAGCTAGATAAAAGGGGTAAATACCAGAAATTATTTTATATCCTGATGACCATATTTAGTAATAGTAATATATTATATACTAAAAAATGAAAATTGCTGAATTTACATTTTAATGTTACATGCCTTCAAATTTGCATTGTGGTTATAAATGTGTTAATAAGACTAATTTATTCATTCCACAGTATATATAGATATTAAGATATTGAGTTGCATTTCATGACTATTGCAATAAGAAGAGTTACATGCATTTCAAAATGCTATTTATTTTAATATAATGGTCTGCTATTGGGTAATAAATGTTTCCTTCCATGATTCCCAATTCAAAATTTAATTGTTGGTTTCAATTAGTGTCTATCCTTTAAAATTGAAGTGATATAAATGTATTGATGAATATAACCAAATACAATTCTCTAAAATCACTTTTGAGAGTCCAATCTGCAAATACATTATATCCTAGAGAGCTAATATCATGCAGAGTCTTTTCATGGAACAGATACTTATTTCCAGGATTGCAGATAATATTTTATAATCTTTGCAATTCAAATTAATTGTTTCTTATAGAGCTTCCATTTATCTTTTTTGAAAAGAATGGTATTGCCATAAGAAGAGGTAGAAGAGTAGTAGGTGACAGGTGTTACTAACAGAGAATTGGGTAAAATGGGAGTATTTAAATGGGAGTGGGGAGGAACGGTTATACAAGGAACTATGGGGATAAAGCGGAAGAAGGAGCTTATGAGAGGTGGATCCATAGGATACCGGTACTGAGTGGAATTAAAGCCCACTCAATGGGAGGAAACTCATGTACTGTAAACATCGCCAAATATACATGGCTGAAGAGGTCATATACCTTACAGAAAACCCCAAGTCTGCCATATTCCTAGGCAAGCGGAATTTCTTGCTATGTGCAAATGTGTACCCTTATATTTAAGACAAGTATTCTAGTCATAACTCATCAAAGAATCTTTAACAACACATGGACACTATTAAAGTATTCCACAACTGATCACACACAGGCATTGTCTGTGAATTGCCAAACCTAAGTACTACATCTACAAAGCAACTTCTACACATAAGGCTCACAGAACATAGGACAGGGATAAAAGGGACAGAAATGCATCTCTCAGTTCTCATATATGAAGCTCCCTCATGCAACAGAGGGCCAGGAACACAAAAGGTCACAAATAGCCAAAGCATAGAGAATAAGTATCCGTAGAGTGTGGGTCCTTGGACAGGACTTCTATATTAAACTCCACCTACCCTGGGTTCGGGAACCATTGTAGAAGAGGGGACAGAAAGATTGTAAGAGCCAGGGATGAGATGCATGACAATACGGAAATAGAGTCCTATAGGTTCCTGGGATCTTGCTCATATGAACCTACAGCAATGGTGTCAGCGTCTGCAAAACCTATGGAAACTCAAGCAGGTAGAACCCCAGCACGGAACTGTGGAAATGGGCAACAAGCCCCAATTTACTTAAAGTATTATTGCCAGTTGGTTACTGCTGGGTGAGGAAGAACTGATCTTCTTAAAGGGAGGAACTCTAGATATGCTGACTAGACCCCAGTGGATGAACTTACAGTGAGGGATGTCTGGGAACATCAACTTGACACAATAGACCTTACCATGAATGACAGAATGTATGCTTTCCAGTGGGGGGCTATGGGAAGGTACCAATGTGGAAGGGGGTGTAAAGATGATTAAGAGTCTGTTCTGTATGAAATACACAAAAATTCAATAAAAGATTTTCCCCAAAATAAGAATTTGCATTATTTAGGTTAGAATGTATGCTATGTTATTACTGATCTCTGGTTGCATCATCTTACAATATCTATCCCAGTCAAATGGTGGGGAAAGTTTCTGTCTTCCATGAACATAGGAATAGGACCAAAGTCTTCGACTCTGCTTTTCTAATGTCAGTGTTTTACAATGTAACAATGTTATATCAATTTAAATGCAATAATTATGTTTAACAAATATATATTAATACATTTGAATTTTTTAAACAGTCAATATTCTTCCTTATGGATATATAAATTCAAGGAACAAACCAAATAATTCTAGAAAAATAGTTATTTACTATTCCTTTACAAAAATAAAACAGAAAAAAGAAAAGAGAAAAAAGTTCACTTTCAAAATTTGACATTGAAAGTAAACATCAGCATAAAAGATCAAAGGGAAACATTTTATTGATAAGTAGCATTATGACTCTAGAAAAATAACCTTGGATCAAAGATTGCATATGGTGATTTTATTCCTGGTATTATGTATAAAATGGCTCATTTTATAGAATTTTATGTTTATCTGTTAGGGTTTTTGTTTTCTTCCCTGCTCAAATCTCTTGTGAATGCTCCCATCTGTTTTTAAGAGAGCAATATACCTGTCTAGCCTCCAGCTATTTTGCCTGTGACTCTAGCAATCAGATGAAACATTCAATAACTTGACAGAAATAGCATCTCTCTTCTCTAGCCCCTCCTCACCCACAGCTTTTTAACTCCCTTACAGTGAACAGAAAGCCTATTTGGTTAGGATTTGTCATGTCAACCTAATAGCACTTCTCTGAAATGTCTTTGAATTATAATGGGTGGTTGGGGTGCAGGCAGCAGACAGGATATACTTTTTGAGGCTTATCACTAAGCAAACCAAGATGGCTTGGAATGTGGGACATGAAGTTAAGACAGGAAGTTTTCATTATGTCATAATGAAAAGATTATTTCTAACGGAAGTGGGCACTGCTAACAAAAAGAACATATTGACCATTCTAATCTAATTTAGCTACCTTTTTCAATATGGAAACTATCAGAGGCATTTATTTCACAGTGTAAATTTTACTTTTATCTTGATTATATTTACTTACCATGAAAGATAATTCGAATCATCCTGACAAATTATTTTATTTGGAATTTATTCACCACAGAAATTCATATAAATGATTAGTGTTAAAAATGTCTTATGGGAAGAAAATGAAGATGACCCTCATTATCTCTCACCTTGTGAAATCCTTCCTTTAGAATATGGGATAAACAGTTGAATATGGTGTGACGTTTCCATAACTATCATCTGAGGCCTGGCATTTCCATCAGCTGTGAAGAAAAGAGTAAATTGAGGAGAAAGGAATCTGAGGATGAGAAAACACTGGGGCTGTTTGAAGGTGGGAGAGCCCCTTGAAAAGAGGCAGATAGCAGCTTCCAGAAACTGACAGCAATGTCCAGCAGGGAGACAAAGAGTAAACACAGAAGCAAGTTTCATAGCACAAGAGACTGGATGCTACCAACAAGCCAAGTATTCTCTCTCCCCAGGCCTGCAGCTGAAGACACAGCTGGGCTTGCACTCAGATTTGAGCATTGTTAGACTCTTCAGAGAATGGACTCCATGCTGCACAGCCTTCATTCCAAGTGTTGCCTGACATGGGGACACTGGCACAGACAGTCTATAGAACTACTTCTCTGTCATAGGCATTAAGTTAGTTAGCATGTATACATTTTTGTTAAGATTCTAGTCTTTGAATAGTGACTATTATGCTTGTATTCTAGCTGCATTATGAGCTTGCTGTGGGACTTCAGCCAAGTCATCACATTTTTGAGCCCCATTTTCCACAAATGTAAAATGGTTGTAAGAATGGTACTTACTCAGGATGCTTTTGTGGATGGAGTAAATGATTTAACATAGCAGGCTGGAGCGATGGGTCAGCAGGTAAAAACACTGGCTGCTCTTGCAGAGGACCTGTGTTTAATTCCTAGTACCCACAGGGCTGCCAAAAACCATCTGTAACTCCAGTTCCAGGACATCTGATACCCTCTTCTGACCTAAGCAGTCATTGCATGGCATGGGTGCACTTACACACATGCAAGCAATGCATTCGTACACATAAAATATAAACAATAATTAAACTATTTTAAAATTGATTTAAAACACAGACTAGCTAAGAGAGATGTCTGGATTATGAAAGATTTTCAATAAATATTAACTGTTTACACTGTATCTCATTTTTTTCTGATTTCTAGAATAGTTTTATTAGAATTTTAATGACAAAATGTTAATAATTCTACCAAATAATTGAAGATGTAAAGAACAATAATTTTCTACTAAAAATTGCTTATAAATTATAAGGAAAGCTAGAAAATAGTTAAAATTATTTAAGAGAGTTAATTTACAAAAATGCTCCTTGATATATTTTTGCCTGCAATCTTGTAACTTGGATAGTATTTGAGCTCATGCTTTACCCCAACTGAGACACAATTAATATAGAATTCTTTATTTTCATGGCTCAAGTAGCTTCTCATTTGCCACATCTGAATTATTTTAAATTATCAGGAGCCATTAGAAGACAAAAGAGACATATCTATGAAAGTATTCAATGAAATGGCAGGGGACATCCTGTTTAACATTAGGCTCCACATACTCTGCTGAAACTGCATGCCCAAGAGTAAGAGACAGGAAGGACCCTTGCTGTCTGAGCAAGAGCACTGCTTACAAACTGGGAGTCTGTGGAATGTAGATCAGCTTCCGCACTTCTGAGCTGAGAGCCATGCTTCTGAATTGGTGAGAAAAAACCACAGGCTGAAGGCACAAAGACAGAGTGTCATTATAAGTCATCCAAACTGTAGCTTTTCAAAGGATTTGCCAAATACTTAAATTCAACTGTGTTTCTCCAGATATGTTCAAGTTTCTTGGAGGCAGAAGACAAACATTAAAGTATATGTTAGCAAACAGAATTTACAATCATCACCCCAGGTTACTATGATTTTGTCAGTTGCTTTCAGTTATACAATTGCTTATTTTCTAAGACCAGTATGAAAGCACTTATTCATCAGAATTCAACTTTTACATCTAGGTAATAAGTTCAAGATCACACATAGAGTGCTAACCAGTGACCTAAAGAATGTCTTCACTGCAAATAAGCCACCTAATAACTCCAAGAATCCAAGGGCACTCAGGGAACAAAACTGATACAAAGGCACTTGGTAACTCTTGGACTCCTGCCAGTTATGTGGGAGAACCTGCTGTAGAGGCAAATTTTCACTGGCTTTGCTTTTAAACCTATTTTATTTATAGTATGAATTGAAATTAGTAGGCAGTAATAAGCTTTATCTTTATAATTTTCTTTTTTTAAGTTCCCGTCATCATTTTGTTCTCTAAAAGCTTTTCCTTTTTGTTTCATTAATTAAGCAAATTTATATACCCATTTACAAGGCATTTCCCTCAAGTGTTACTGGAAAATCTAAGCATACATTTTTTACTCCACGTAAAGAAGACTTGAGTTATAAAGGAGCCATCTAAATGATACATAAAATCTCCCTTCTACAATTAATGTACATTCAAAGCAAAGTAGAGCCAGCAGGTTAACACTGAATTAAAGTGCTTTCATCAGATCCATCATTTTACCAGCTTCGATCTCTGTCCCTCTCACTGCTCTCAGATGATTACACAAAGCTCCTATTAGGTTTAATTTCATTAAATGAACTAAGTATTTTCACTTTGCCTCTAATCTGATGACAACTTATCTAGGGAAATAGAGAGTGAGGCAGATTCAATTTCTGTAGTTTAACTTTACAAACAAAGAGACGCCACACTGAGGATGTGTGTTGCCAGAATCTGCTTCATTTTGCTCATTTGATGGTCCTGCTTCGGGCAAGGACTCCTGAGACTAGAGGAGGATGCTGTTTAGCCACACGTGAGGAGAATTTTTAGAAGTCAAAACAAGGAGATAAGTGTTAAATGTGAATTCTTTCATTTTTTTTGAGACTAGAGGAGGATGCTGTTTAGCCACACGTGAGGAGAATTTTTAGAAGAAGTCAAAACAAGGAGATAAGTGTTAAATGTGAATTCTTTCATTTTTTAAAAATTTTGAGATGTTCATACATCAGTACTGTATTTTCATAATTTCCACAATTCCTATTCCCCCGACTCCCTCTTAGTTTCTTCTCATCTTCTTTGATTACTATTATTACATATACATACATACATACATACATACATACATTTATAAATACACACACACACACACACACACATACGGCACTTAATTCCTTTACTGGTGCCCATGTGTTTAGAGTTGGCCCTTTGGGATTACGTAACTTTTTAGGGAGCTAATCCCAGAGAAAACTGATTTTCCTTCCCTCAATAGCTGTACTTCTTTATCTTCAGGTGGGACCTATGAAATTTCCCCCATCCATATAGCATGTCAATTGGTTTTGTCATTATGCAGATCTTGTTAGGCTACACAACTTCTGTATCATGTCTAGATTTCTTCATTTTTTAACAATACAAAAGAAATTTGTCCACTAAATGTTTAAGAAAGGGACTGGACAAGAAAATCAGATTCAGATACTGTCCCCTTACTTTGTGACAATACTTTTAAAAGGCAAATAATGTCTTACTGTTCTATACAGGAAAAACAACAAAATTACCATAAACAACCACAAACCTGGTTCTCTCTAAAATAAGTAATTTTGTCTGGAAAAATTTAAATGAAATTGAGTTCCTAAGATTCATTTCCTATTCCCCATTCCTATACACAAAACAATTGAAAATGTCTGTCCACTGACTTGCTGAAAAACAAAACCATATAGGAAAAGAGTATCTTGGAATATACTTAGATGAATATTTGGAGTTTCTGATTTACATATAATCTTCATAGGAAAAGAGATTTTATTTCCAAATCTGCAGCTATAAATAATTTGAACACTTAGAAGTATTAGCAAAGACATTCTGGAAATAAGATGCATTAAGACAAACAATCTCTGGGCATCCCTGGACCACCATAGCTCTCCAACTGCACAGTTAACATCCTTTCTCCACCTCCATAACCCTGACCACATCCACGTTTCACAGGTGTGATTTCTCTTTCTTCACTAGAAATGGAATGGAAAGGAAAAAAATTCCCTTTTGAAAATGTAGATGGCCTTTAGGGGAAAGAGGTGTCGTGACAATAATTTGGTTCCTTAATGTGCTTGTTCTCTATACAAAGGACACAGGTATGTTCATTAGCTGGGAGTTTTGGTGAACAGTTAATACAATCAATTAGATCCTTAAGGGCTCTTGAATGTATAAATCGTGAAGACTTGTGTCGTTATGGGGAAGGCAGAGCTGAGTAGATTTCCCAAAATCATTCGTTCCTATTTCAAAATGGAACCTGACACGAATCTTACAGCTTGGGAGGACAAAGAATACTCATATGTCTCCCTCCTGTTCCCCTCTCTATACGACCTTCCTTTACTTCCTCTCCTTCTTCCATTTCCTTCCATTTACTCCCTTCTGAGTACCTCTTCCCTTTTTCTTCTCCTTTCCTCACCCTCCAGTAATACATAACCTTCCTTTACTTCCTCTCCTTCTTCCATTTCCTTCCATTTACTCCCTTCTAAGTACCTCTTCCCTTCTTCTTCTCTTCTCCTTTCCTCACCCTCCAGTAATACCTCAAAAGAACCACCAAAGAATTATACTCCTTCTTACCAATGAGTTCAGTAGACTAGAATTCTAATCCCCACGCACAGGAAATGTCCGTGTATGTAAACAACCAGCCTGAGTACGTACCTGTGGAACCAGCAGCTTCCCAAAGCACAAGGTAGTAACTAGCATGGCGATTCCTCCCTCTGTGAAGCTATCCCAAGGGCAGGATGCAGGCAGTGTTGGACTCTGAATCTTGCACATTATTTGAAGTGTCTCCTAAGAAGAAGAATGAAAATACAAACTTAGAAGGACAGTATAAATCTACTTAAAAATCAAAATTAAGTAAAGCCAAACTTTTAAAGGCTTACACATTTGGATACCTTTAATCTTCTGAACCGTTTAAGGAAATACATTAGAAATGTTTTCATAAGAAGTATCCCTGACTGCAATCTCATTTTGCACCCTCCCTTGGACATTCTACAAAGAGTGATAATTCTCAGAGCCCAGGTAAGCAAAGTTCCTTGAAGAATAAGCTTCTTTCCCTCACATATTAATCACTTCAGTTTAAAGACATTCAAAATCTATTCTTTTAGCAATTTTCTTCTAATTCCACTTTTAAACTTTCTTTAAGTTGGCATGAGAAGTATTAGGTATCATTATGACATTTTGTAAGAAAGTGCTTTAGTAGAAACGCATAGCTAGTAAGTACAATCACCAAGTTGCACAATGTATCTCCTGAAATTATTACTCTTCTATCCACCATCTAAAAACCTTGCCTTCTTCTTTAAATAGAATTTTGAAATAAAAAGCAAATGAATTTTCTGGTTATTTATTTATTATATTTTTATTTTTATGTGTATGTGTTTTTGTTTTGTATTGTTTTGTTTTTTTTGCCTGTAAGTGCAATGGTCAGAGTCCAGAAGAAAGTAGCAAGTGGCAGATCTCCTGGAACTGGAGTTACTGATGATTGTTAACTGCAATTTGGGTGCTGAGACCCAAACCCAGATCCTCTGTGAGAGTACCCAGTGTTCTTACGACTGAGACATTGTTCCAACTCTCTGAGAATTTATTTTTAAAATTTCAGAGCTTAAATAACAAAAGCATTAGGTTACATTCTATACACCTTTAGCAAAACTTTTATATTTCTATGCAATAATAAACAATATTTAAAGATTTCAGACCATTACCACATAATTATAATGCTTCCTGTAATATATGTTTGCCTATTCTGCATTCGTCCGATAGTTGAATATGTTTATCTGTTCTAATTTTGCAATTATCCTTATATGCTAAAATAAGAAAATGGGTTGTGATATGTATCAGTTAGTACAGATGAACACAGTCTAGTCATGATCCTTGAATTCTTGGGTGCTGCATGAAACTGTTCATTTCCTTCAAAATCTTTCCAAACACTCAAAAACTGCATTAGTGATTTAAAAACAAAGCTTCCAATATCATGTATCACATTTATTATTTTAGTGGCAAGTTTTCACACT
Source organism: Nannospalax galili (assembly GCF_000622305.1). Lineage (NCBI taxonomy): Eukaryota > Metazoa > Chordata > Mammalia > Rodentia > Spalacidae > Nannospalax > Nannospalax galili. Next base: position 8,208,859 of record NW_008360331.1, on the reverse strand, counting down.
TCATCATTGAACCAAGAATGCTGTCATCTTGTGAAAAGATAGCAAAATTGCCTATGCTGGTGAAATTTGTAAATTGGAGCAGTGTGAAGGTAACAGGAGGAGAAAAGCACATTAACCAACCCAGAGTTCAATACAAGATTAGCACCTCAGCCAAGATGTGTGTGAAGGGTTGCTAGCACAAACACGATGCAGAACTTAAGAGGTTTTATTTTCTTAGTCAGTTCCATGGCGAGCAGCATACAAGATTAGCACCTCAGCCAAGATGTGTGTGAAGGGTTGCTAGCACAAATACGATGTAGAACTTAAGAGGGTTTTATTTTCTTAGTCAGTTCCATGACGAGCAGGAGTTTCTGAAAGTGAGAAACAACCTGTCTCATGTCAAAATTTAAGAAAAATTATAGTACTCCCAAAATAGACAGACACTCTTTATGTTAAAGCAGGTTCATGGAAGTACTCAAAAAGCCTGGCCTTTTATGCTTCTTCAGACTGTTTAAGAAAAGACATAAAGAAATTGTTTCAGAATCAGAACAAGTATAGCACACACAGCTTTTGCTCTCGACATCTGGGCACCCAGAGCGTATTCCACTCTGGAAATGCTTCCCATGGGCAAGCAAGATGGCTCTGTTGGTAAAGGCGTTTACTACCAGGTCTGAAGAACTGAGTTTGTTGCGTGTATCCATACAGTGGGTAGAGATAACTAACTACAGCAAATTGTTCTCTGACATACACATACACATGCACAACATGGCATGGGTGTCCACATACACATATAAATAAATGTAATTTAAAGATTATTTAAATAAAAATAAGTACTCATATTTATCCCTCATTCATGTTAGTAACAATTCTTAACTCTAAGATCTTCGCTAAGAGGTGTGATGATTTAAATGAGAATTATCCCCCATAGGTTCCAAGCATTTGAATATTTGGTCCCAAATGGTGGTGCTGTTTGGGGAGGTTTAGCGGGTGTGGCCTTTCTAGAGGAGGCACATTACTGGGGATAGGCTTTGAGAGTTTATAGCCTTGCTCCATTTCCACCTTGTCTGCTCTGCTTCCTGTGCCTGCTTGAAGATGTGAGCTCTCAGCTTTGTGCTACAGCCAACTCCCCCCCACACCTCCCCAGCAAGATGGACTTTTAACTCTGGAAACCTAAGCCAAATAAACTTCCTGTGTCAATTGTCTTAGTTATGGTGTTTTATCACAGCTTCAAAGAGGTAACCAATATAGAAGGCATAACTACTTATCATCAAAAAAAGAAATCATTGATTTAAATAATCAAATTTTTTAAAAAGGAAAGTCATTGCTTTTTGTGCAGGTTCAGCAAAATTTCCTACATCTTGTTTCATGCATGATTCTCTTCTCTGATTAGCAGTTGTCCTCATAACCAGTGCACAGGTTAAAATTGTCACCTCTAGGTGGATACATTGACATTACAGTTCACTCTTTGCTGCATGCTTTTAATGATACAAATTTTCAATATCCTGCATCTACCATGAGGTCATCAGAGTAATTTCACTGTCCCCCAAATCTTATGTCCTCCAGGACTTCTCTCCCTTCCCTGTAACTTGATGTGGCAATCTATGCCTTTCAGAATGTTATTTATAATCACACAGTGTGTAGTGATAAGGAAGCCCATTCTCAGTGCTTTCTCTCAGTTAGGTCCCTTTTTATCTTTTTCATGGCTCCTTAGCTATTTCTGGGTATAGCAGTTTATGAATTCACTTGTTAAAGAACACCTTGATTGCTTCTAAGTTTGTAGGAATAAAGCTGGTTTAAATATGTTTTTTCAACTCATTTTACCACATACCAAGGAGGGTCATTGTTTGATCATAAGATAAAAGTATGTCTAGCTTTGTAAGAAGCTGCCAAACAGTTATCACAGTGACTGGCCTATTTTGGTACCCTCCTCAGGGATAACAGCAAGTTCCAGTTGTCCCACATCCTGACTGACATGCAGTGTTAGTGTTTTGGAATCAGGCAATTCTGAAAAACATGGTGGGGTATTTCAGTGTTACTTAATTTGCATTTCCACAATGACATATGAGGTTAAACATGTTTTTATATATTTATTTACCATCTGCATATTTTACTTTGTGAAGTGTCTGCTTATATCTTTGACCCATTTTGGGTCCCTTGTTTTTCTGTGCTTTGGTTTTTGACACAGGTCTTATTATATACTCCAGACTAGGCTGGTTTACCAAACTCACAGTTATCTTCCTGACTTAGCCTCAAGAGTGCTAGAATTACAGGAATGTACCAATATGCCTGACTTTCATATTATTTTTGTAAATTGTCATCAAACTTTTTTGTATGCTTGTTGTAACAGTCCTTTTCCAGATATATCTCTTGAAAATACTGTTGTCCAGTTATTTGGCTTCTTAATTCTAATTTTTAATTTCTGTTTACTTTTGCTCTGGTTTTGAGTCTCCCTGCAGCCACAATTTGCCCAGAGCTTGCAATGTAGACCACCCTGGTCTCTATCTCACAGAGATCTACCTGCCTCTGTTTCCAGAGTACCAGTTTTAAAAGCATGTGCCACCATACCTAGCTTCATTTTTCTCTTGACCCTGTCTTTTATAGGGATGAAGATTTTTAATCTGAAAGAAATCCAGCATTTTAATTTTGTCTTTTATGAATCACTTCTTTTGTGTTAACTCTAAAGGCCATTGCCATATTTAACATCACCTGGGCTTTTGTTATGAGGGGGTCTATAGTTATGAGTTCTACATTAAAGTCTATTTTTGTAAAGTTTATAAAGCCTATGTCTAGAATCATTTTTCTTCATGAAGATAGCTATTAGTTCCAGGAACAATTCTGGAAAACTGTCTTTGCTTTATTATATTTTTATTTCCTTAAAGATCAGTGGGGTATAAACATGTGTATTTAATTCTGTGAACCTTCTTGCTATCACTGATATATTTGTATATAATTTTCCACCCATCACACAGCCTGTCTTGTTTATTAAAGTTTCACTATCAATTTTGGAAGATAAGTAGTGTATATGCTCTAACTTTATTCTTATCCTATATTGAGTTGGCTGTTTTGGACATTTTTCTTCTCCACATAAATTTTTAAATCACTTTTCTTATATCCATAAAATAATTTATGTTATGTTTTGGCTGAGATTTCATTTGACCTGTATGTCAATTTTGGGAGAACTGGCATCTTAATACGTAGTCTTCTTACCATGAACATGGAATATCTCACCATTTCAAAAAGTTTTGATATCATTCCTCAGAATGTTTTGTATTTCTTCCTGTAGATAATAAGTTAATATCTATCAATCTAATTTTCTTGACTAATAATGTAAATAGTATTGTTTTTAATTTGAAATTTTTCTTTGTGGGTATATAGGAAAGAGATTGAGAAGTTGTATATATAAGTTTTGTTAGCCTGCAACCTTGGTAAAGGAAGTATTAGTTACAGAATGCTTTCTATTGTTTCATTCTTTCAGACACTTAAAATGGAATAATGTCATCCAAAAATAGATATGTTCATTCCTTCTTGATGTATATGCATTTTCTTTGCCTTCTTTCTCTTTTTATGATTCCGAGCAATGTTGAAAACTAAAATAAGAATAAGAGCCTTGGTCTTTTCCATGTTCTTATTTGGAAAGCTTCAAGCTTCTCTCTATTAGACATGATTTTTGCTGCATGATTTTTGTAAATATTTTCTATCTAGCTAAGTTCCCTATTTATCGATTCCTCAATAATTGAATATTTTTATAATAATTATGAATGTATGTTACTTTTTTTTCTTTAAAATGATTTTTTTATTTAAATTTTTTTTTTACAATTAAAGTTACAGTTTTAACAATATACAAAATGTTACAGTAATTCAGATTTTTTGGCATAATGATTACAGATTTGATAAATACATTTTATATCTCATAATAGTGATGAAGATTATACAAAAGCTATTAAAACAATTATGAGAATAAATTCAATTGTCACTTAAATATCTAAAGTTATTTTCCTTTGCGTTCTTCCAGAATGATTTGTTCTTATTCTTTACCTTAATTTGAAGGACTTCAAGAAAATACCTGTTTTTTTGTTTTTTTTTTCATACAGAAGAATTCATTCCAAGGCAATTGACATTGAGACGTTTTCACATGCATTTCTAATCTCTATATACATGATTATCACTGGTCACAGTCGCCCACCTTCTGAGCTCCTCGGCATCTGAGCATGAATACAAACTCGTCAGATAGACAGCCTTCCTCTCCCACTAGAGGCTCCGTACTCTGCCATCCCTGTCACTGTCCACTGTGTTGTCAGCACCCTCATCCATTCCCCCTTGTCTGCCCTTCTGGTAAATCTAGTCAGCCAGTATGTATATGTTACATTTTATCAAATAGTTTTTCAGTATTATTATTTCTCTTATGTTAGTGTGTGTGTTGTGTATGCATGTGTGTGTGTGTTCTCTTACACATGTGTGAGCACAGATGTATGCGTGTGCTTTTGAAGGCCTGAGGTTGATATTATGAATCATCTTTAACTGCTCTTCCCACCATATTCTTTGAGGCAATGTCTCGTGATCAAACCTGCAACTTGCCAATACAACTAGACTTACTATACAACTTGCTTAAGAGATTGCCTGTCTCATAGCCAGTTTCATCAGGGCATGCTGTGTCTCTGCCTTCCCAGGGTGGAAATGCAGGTATGCCACCATATACACCAAGGATTTACTTGGGTTCTGGGTTCTAAACTCCAGTCATCTTCCTTGCACAAAAAGCACTTTATTGAGCTCTATTTCCAGATCTATCAAGCGCTTTTTCTCTAGTATCTATTGATACTATGAGATTTTTCTTCATTAGTCTATTAATGGAAGAAGTCACAAAATTGGGTGTGAATGCCAAATCAGTTTGGTTTATTTACAGATCTAACATGAATACTATT
>NW_008360331.1:8176769-8203501 GCF_000622305.1 Nannospalax galili | reverse complement strand
ATGTGAACTACATGCTCAAGACCAACTCTGTGCCTTTACATATATATCTTCATCTCCATTTTAAATGCAATCAATTCTATTTTCTAAATTTTAATTTCCTATCATATTTTATATTACCGTTTATTTGTCTCACCATAAAATTTCATATTTACATCTCTATACCAACATTGTGCCATCTATTTTTATTTCTTCTATGTTAAGCACTTTTTCTATTTTTCACAATAATTCAGTATTTTAGTAAGCCAGTTCTTGAACTGTAGTTCACATTTATCCACCAATGAGATTTATGATCCTTGCGCTTCTGAAGATGCTCGGCCAACTCCCATCCCATTGCTCAGTAAGTAGGTGGTCCTTATTGAGTTCCCAAACCTTTAACTTTAGTAGAAGAAAATATATGTCACCTTTGACAAAAAGATTTAAGGATAGATTCTCAAACTAGAGATCTTGTAGCTAGTTATATTGCAATAGTGTAATTAATTATCAACCTCTTGCTGTATAACAAACTGTTTTCTAAATAATTGTACTTTTTTCTGAATCACAAATCCATATTTAGTTAAACTAAGCTCTGTTTTAAGAATGTCATGATATTTTAACGAAAATGCTGTTCATGAGCTTCTCTGTGTTTTGAGGTGTACCTGGAGAAGAATACATGAAAAACTCATTTACATTTTTTCAGAATTCGCTTCTATGGATTTATAAAAGTAAGGATTTGCACTTTATGCTAACATATGTTTTAATCTTGACTGACTATGCAAATCTGATGAGAGAACATATCTGAATTAATATTATTAACTATTCAACTACCACATATTTAACATTTATGTGTCAAAAACAGCTTTAAACATTTCATATGTTTAATTTAATTATCAGGAATCATATGAGATAATAATATGATGATATCCCAATGGTTATAGCAAAAAAATCCCTGACACTAGAATAAGTTAAACTGTCTATGTTCCCCCATACCTAGTATTCATGAAGCAAAAATTCATAAACCAGATTTTCATGTAAATTTTTTACATTTATAACTAGCTCACCAAAATGTATTCTTTGATAACTTACTTGTGCTTTTACATTTGTAAATATAGAATGAAGTGGAAGAAAATGTATAATGTTTAAGAACAAGTCATGAGGAATCTTTACATTTTTACTAATTATAAGGTTTGCATTGTCAGCAAAATCAGGGAATTCATTAATGCTTGTAAATACTATACTATCCTACATACTAATGTCCTAAATACTACAAAATCTTGGAGGAGGAGGACTAATTTTTAAAAATATTTTATTTATTATTTTCATTTTATGTGTATGTCTGTATTGCCTGAATGTATGGAAGAGCACCCATGTGCTTCAATGCCCGCTGAGGTCAGAAGAGGGTGTCGGATCCCCTAGAACTGGAATTACGGACGGTTGTTAGCTGCCATGTGGGCGCTGGGATCTGAACCCGGGTCTTCTGCAAGAACACTCAGTGTTCTTAACCTCTGAGCCATCTCTATTGATGACTAAATTTTAAATAGACCTACATTATGAGAAATAGAGAATCCCTGAAGAGAAAAACGGAGAAGTGTGCCTGAACTGTGCCAGACTGTGGCCATGAAGTCTCAATTAGAAGTCCACTGCCCATCAGCCCCTCCACGAAGCAAGTTAGTAACATTACTTAAGTTATGAACATTTATTTCATTCCATGAGGATTTCCTAATTGTCATCATTGCCACAGTAATATTCAGGATGGACAGAGGTGCTTGATAACAGAATATTTTGCTTTGAGTTCAAAGGTAAGACACTGGCAAATGAGCTGCTATCATTGCTTTGAAAAGTGCAGATAGGAAAATGAGTTTCACAATAATTAGGCAATCACTCCATGAGTATGGAGATCACAGCTGATCATTTGAATTTAACTGGATTATCAACATGGAGTGACCAAGGCTTAGACTGGAGACATCAGCAGAGCAATGGGCAAAGTCTTTTAGTGCTTTCAAACCTATCTAAATGTCACTTCCTGCATTTATAGAAGAGTCATGGCTGGGACTTTGGCTCAGTAGTGGAATACTTGCTTAGCATTCCCTTGACCCTGGGTAATGAGAAAAGAAGCAGAGAGAGAGGGGGGGAACGATGTGCAGGACAACTACTTAGGAATAATTTGATTTTATGGAAAATTAAATAAATTCATATTGGAAAACAACCAGCATAGATTTTTTTCTTAGTAAAAGAGTTTAACATGAGTTATTAATATTGTTTGTAAGACTATTTTCAGAATAGGACAAGATTTTATATATTCTATTATATAAAGTGCTGAGTTTGATAATTGATATTTAAAATTTTATTTAATCTACTGTTAACTGGTATTGTAATTAGAGAATTTTACCCAACTTTAAAAGAAGTGCTTTCTTGTAAGATGCTGAAAAATAAAAACATATGCAGGTTACCACATGTACACAAAGTATATGGAAAATTAACTTCTGAAGACTGGCTGACAAACAACTTTATGGCTGTTTGAAGACAAGGACAAAAGGTCAACCTTCAAGAAAGAGTTTCAGCTATTCTTACATAGCAAACATGCTAAAATATGAAACCATATGCCCCCCAAATTTGAGAACTTTGTACTGTCTGCATTGCTATTTGCATCGGTGACCGGGGGGATTCAGGGATCACCACTCAACTCCTCATTCCTTAGGTCTTGTGCATTATTTGGTACCAAGAGTTTCATTACGGCCAAAATTAAGCATTGGTGGCGATATTAATGATTCCGTTTAATAAGGTTTAGATAGATGATAACATATATCACCCATGGAATTGTATTTGCAATGGAGTTTGCTTTGGGACATAGTTAATTCTCTTGTGAGCTTAAAATCAGAATATGAGAGTATATTGTAGCAAATTAATCACTTTTGTGGTGTTTTCTCTTCATACAACCAACCAGCAAGATAATTACAAAGGCAGAGATATGGTCAGTGTTCAGCAAGTTGATTGGTGGTCTTATTATTCATGGAGTATTAGAAATTAATGATTTTTCTTCTTTTATGCCAAGGAATGAAACATGAGCCCATCCTCTCACTAATCTCAGGCTAAGTATTTCACAAGCTCCCATTCACTCCAAATACTTCAGGTCAATAGTGATATTCTCAGTCTTTCTCTGTTGGAGGACAGAATAAGTAAGCTTGTGGTAAGTAGAGATGAGGAGATAAGGAACTAAGGACACAGATGGGCCTCTTCCAGTGTGTCAGAATCGACTGAATATCAGTTTGATAAACACAGCTTGTTCCATAAATCTTCATAATTACAGAATTTTATCACAGCTTATTAGACTGTGATAAAATGTATAGCTCAGTAGATGTCCTCATACATTCTGAAAATTACCAGTACCCATTTATATGGAACCTGTACCACTAGTTATAATTAACTGAAATCATCTGCTTGGAATTGTGCTCTCAATTTAGCTCACATTTCAATCTCCATAAATTCTTTCTCAGTGCTTTACTCTGTAGAATGCAAATGGGTTTGGTGCCAGTCTCCAGAAATATCTAATGGTATCAAGGAAAGGCAAGGTGTGGGGCATTCAGCAATCACACAGTAGTGTGGTATGCTATATTAACAAGCTTTGTTATGTTTATTTAAACTGACGACAAACAATGTGTATTTACACTGAATTTGCAACCCCTTGTTTTGTGAACAGTGTTGTTATTTGAATAAAAGGCAGTTGGCTTAATCAATGGAAAGCACACTTTCTCCATATATTAAATGAAAATATTTGATTATATTTCATAACAGTGTAAGTAAAATCAGTAGTATCATATTTCAAATACTGTTGACTTTTCTGTAATATAGCATTTATTGATGAGAAAATATTAATGTAAACATTTTTAACTAGATTAATGTTATTACAATTATATTTAAAATGTTGAAATGCAGGGTTGTGGAGATGGTTCAGTTGGCAAAATGTTCACCTTGCAACCATGATGACCTAAGTTTAATCCACATAACCCACAGTAAAATGTAATCCAGATGTGGTGGTGTGTGCTTTTAAATCTCATGGCCGGGGAGAGCAACAAGTGGATCTGTGAGGTTGCTGGAAGCCTCCTTGGCAAGCTTCAAGCAAATGAAAAACCATACTGTAAATAAAATAACAGATGGCACCTGAGGAATGGCACTTTAGATTGTCCCCTGACCTCTACATGTACCTGTAGGCACATGGACCCACACACCTATGAACACACATATACACAAATATACACACATACACATACACACAAAGTTGAAATTAAATGTTGTGCAATAATCTCAACATTTACACAATATATGAAAAATGTCAGATGACAAGTATATTTTATTAAACATGAAATTAGAATTATAAAGTAAGCTTAAAAATTCTATGGTATCAGGCCTAAGTGACACATCTACAATGAAACCTTTAAACCTAAGCCTCAGGGAACATAGAACAGGGATAAAGAGGTCACTAATGAGTCTCTCAACTCTCATTAATGAAGCTCCGTCATGCAACAGAGGACCAGGAACACAAAAGATCACAAATGGCCAAAGTGCAGATATTAAGAGTTTGCTGAATTTTGGTCTTTGGACAGGACTCTTATATCAAACTTCACCCATCCAGGGCTCAGGGACCATTGAGGAAAATGGGCAGAAAGACTGTAAGAGCCAGGGAGGAGGTGCATGGCAGTATGGAAATAGAGTCCTACAAGGTCCTGGGACCTTGCTCATATGAATCTACAGCAATGGTATCAGTGTATACAAGGCCTATGCAAACTCAAGCAGACAAAAACTGAGCATAGAACTAGGGGTGGGGAAATGGACAGCAGACCCCAAATTTAGCTGAAGAAATATTGGCAACTGATTTCTGCTGGTGAGGAAGAACTGATCTTCCTAAAGCGAGGGACTCTAGTTAAGCTGACTAGACCTCAATAGATGCACTTGCACTGAGAGAAGTCTGGGAACATTAACTTGACACAAAAGGCCTTAACACAAAAGAACTCCAGTCGGGGGCTATGGGAGAGTACAGGTGGGAATGCAGATATAAATGTGATTAAGACTGATATGTTCTGTATGAAGTAGAGGAAAATTCAATAAAAACAAAGGAAAATTGCATGGTAACTGGCTTTCAAGGGAGTCTACTGTAGTAAAATAAGGCAAAAAGCTAGAAGTGTCAAATAGCTTTAAATATTTCATGAGAAAGGCTTACCATAGTGGGCAAGGTAGTTAGTTGCTACTACATTCATTGCATGGCCTGTCTATCAGATCTGCAGTCAAATAGCTGCATTTATGGTTTTCTTGATTTTAATTTTTCAGACAGACTAAGAATGTCATTGCTTAATGGATGATTACCTGACTCTGCATAAATATTGTCTGTTGTCATTATGACTATCTCCTTTTCATGGATAGTTCTCTCTAAACAGCAGGTGCTTAACAAATATTATTGGTTATCTATGCAATTAAAGTAGTAGTACATATTCTTGTTTCTTGTGCTCTTTGGCAAACAGACTAACTGAATACAATGAGCTAATTTGCACCACATGGGTGAGCACAGAGAGTATTTAATTCAGTCTAATGTTCTTTTCAAATGGTTTAATATTTCCTTGAATTGAATCTCTTTCCATGATCCAGCAGAGAGGGTAAGATGCTCTCTGGGAATAAAGTGTTCATCCATGTAATGAGAATTAACTCCTTCACAGCACCAGGGAGTTAATGGTAAATTATTTCTTCTATGGCAACAAAATGAATCAGATATCAGATTAATCATATCCCAGGGTATATCAAAATACAAGCTGCATTTGTAAAAATATCTTAGGAAGATAGTGTGTATCTTCTTTCTCGACAGCCATCTTGCCAACGCTGCTTCTTCTCCCCTTCATATAGCTTGTATGACTTTTTTCCATCCTCAAAATTTTTACAAGTGCTTGCGCAGCCCAGTGGCTGGAAGGCTGTCATGTGGCCTCATCTCCCTTTTCAGAATTAGGCGCAGGTATGATTTTATGACTACATGACTACGGGGACAGGTAAGGGGTGGGAACTCGTTTGCAGTTAGTCCCTTGTGAGATTTAACGTGCTGATAAAGTAGGATACCATGAACATATTACCTTCCTTCTACCAAGCATGCCGGAACCTCCAGCTGTGATCTTCTTTTTGCCACCCAAAGCAGAAATTGGCTGAAGATGAGACGAAGACTGAGGTCACTGAGCACAGATGCGGTAATGGTTGTGTCTTTGAAAAAACAAAAACAAAACAAAAATCAAAAACATCACTAACCAATTCCTTTATGTAAGCCTCAGCTCTAACAGGAGTAAATGAAGACGTGAGGAATGTTCTGATACGGTGTATTGTTTACAGCACTTGAGGGAGAATTTCTAGGTAATTGCAGACAAATATAACACCTGCTCTGGGTCTATCTTAGACCAGAGGGAATACTTATCTATTCAAAAAGAAAGATTCTAACCTGATTTGCTTTTCTCAAAACAAGAGTTTAAACAAAGACTGTCTCTCAGACTAAAGACATTCAACAGGCTGAAGGCATTCTCAGAGTAAATGTAAATGTTTCTTCGAAAATCATTCTTACGACAGTGGTAGGGAAATATTTAATATCTCTTCATTAAGTAATACTTGCAAATAATGTAAAATTTAATTTAAAATATTTTTTACTTTTATTTTGTGTGTATGAGTGCATTGTCTGCTTGTTTATAAGTGCACCTGTGTCATGAAATGCCCTCAGAGGTTAGAAGAGGGTGTCTGATCCCCTGGAACTGGAGTTATGTATGGTTGTTAGCTGTCATGTGGGTGCCGAGAATCAAACCAGGGTTCTCTGCAAAAGCATCCAGTGCTCTTAACTGCTGATCCAATGATCCAGCCCCCAAATTTACTTTTTAAAATAATAAATTTATTTGATAGATTTTGTAGGGACCTCAAGGTTCTCATCCCCAGGATAAACTTCTTTAAAATATTTTTATTGTTTCTTTTATTGTTTCTTTTATTTCAAACAGTATATTTTCATCATAATCAGACTCCTTCTACTGTTTCTACCCTGCACAACTAACCCCTCCCCTGATTTATTGTCTTCTATTATTAACATTTCTTTTTTAAAAGTCTATTGAGTACAATTTGTATTCCCCAAATGTTCTTAGTTTGGCTCTGTCCCTTAGAGCCTGGTAAACTTACCTGGCATCACACCTTTAAAAAACTGACTCTCTCTATCCCAGCACGTATTAGTTCCCAATAGTTTCTCAGTCATCCATACTGGGCTTTATTCTGCCTTGGAATTCCACAAGTCTTGTAAATGCTGTCAGACGCACTGTGGATTCATGTTTAACTCCCCTGTTGTGTTCAGACAACATGATTTCCATACGATATTTCCACGCTTCTTCCACAATGATCCACAAAACATGGGAGGGGAGGGTATAATCTACTTGTCTGATGTAAGGCTGAAAACTCTTCAGTCTCTTGTAGTTTCTAGGCTTTATTCTGCCTTGGAATTCCACAAGTCTTGTAAATGCTGTCAGATGCACTGTGGATTCATGTTTAACTCCCCTGTTGTGTTCAGACATGATTTCCATATGATATTTCCACACTTCTTCCACAATGATGCACAAAACATGGGAGGGGAGGGTGTAATCTACTTGTCTGATGTAAGGCTGAAAACTCATCAGTCTCTTAAAAAATATTGAGTTTTTTTCATTTAGTACAGCATAATTTGATGGTATTTAAATCCTTTCCCCCCTACACCCTCCTCAACCAATTCAATACACTCCACTATCTATACGTTACAGCTTACAGAGTCTGATTTGTGTTACCACATGTCTGTCAGCGTGGATCCAGCCTCTGGAGCATGGTTAATCTACCAAGAGTCCCATCCTTGTGAGAAACTGTCTTCCCTGCCCAGCAGCCATCAGTGGCCAAAAATTCATTAGGTTGGGTTGGGATTTCTTACCTACTTCCCAGTGTCTATGCTGGGATTTTGTGTGATTTGAGCTTGCATGGGATTTGTGGATGTTGTCACCATTGCCGTGAGTTCATATTAGTAACTGTGCAGCTGTCTGGAAGACTCTGTTTCCTTGTGGTCATGGGATTTGTGGATGCTGTCACCATTGCTGTGAGTTCATATCAGTAACTGTGCAGCTGTCTGGAAGACTCAGTTTCCTTGTGGTCTTAAACACCTCTCTAGCTCTTAAAATCTTTTCACCTTCACTTCCACAATGATATCTAACTTTGGGAGGCAGAAGTTTGAAATAGCATCCTATTCATGGGTGAGCACTCTGCAGCCTCTTGTTCTCTACACATTGGCCAGTTGTGGGTTTCTGTGTTAATTACCATCGGCTGCATAAGGAAACCTCTCTGATTAGACTTGAAAGATGCATTCATCCTGTGTTTAAAGGTTGCATTGGAAATATGTCACTTAGGGCTGAGTGTCTTACAGACAATTATTCTGTGGTTGAACAGTTGTGGAAATCCGTGTTACTCTACATCTGTCTCAAAAAGAAGCTTCTTTGATAAGTGATGAGAAGTTGTAGAGGTGAGAGATTCTAGAGAAGAACCTACTTTTGCCACATACCTAGACCAACACAGTTTCTTACTGCATCCTTAATATGTATTCTTATATTTAGAGACAAGTGGCTGGTTACTCTTATATTTGTGCCACTGTTACCCTGGTGTGCATATCATGCCAGGCCAGTTGTTAATGTAACTCCTAGGCTTCACAGCTGGGAAGGGCTTTTCTCTTCCTTTTCTCTTCCAGTAACATGCATAAAGTTTCCTAATAGGTGAAAACCAGTGAGTAGATATGAAACTTTGAGGTCGGTATCAGCTTGATTTATCCTTGTTTGTTCTAGAACTCATATATGTGGTATCTTTAGCAACAGGGTTTATCAAGTTCTGGGTACTCAAGAGAGATGGAAATAGCCAGCATTACTTCAGAGGCTATGGGACTCCTCTGCTCAAAAATTCCAAAACAGTGAGTCCTTTCCTTCATGGGGCTTTTTATTTTCTAGCCTCTGGTATGTGGTAGGATAACCAAGGAAGTAAAACATTTAAAATAAAGGCTTTAAGATACTGAAGAAGACATTGATGAAGATACTAGATGACAGAAAGACCACCCATGCTCATAGATCTATAGAATTAGTCTTGGGAAAATGGCCACCCTACTAATAGCAGTCAACAGAGTCAGTGCACTATTAAAATTCCAACACAATTCTTCACAGAAATTGAAAACATAATCTTAAATTTCACATGGAAACATAAGCAATGCAGGATATTCAAAAAAATCTTGAACAATATAAGAACTTGACTCATTGCCATTCTGGATGTCAAATTATGCAATAGAGCTATATTAAGAAACAAAAAGAGACACATTGATCAGTGGAATAGAACTTAAGACAAAGATTTAAGTCCACGTACTTACAGACACATGACTTTTGACAAAGGGGCCAAAAATACACATTGGAGAAAGGATAACATTTTAAACAAACAGTGATGGTCAAACTGGATAGCTTCATGTAGAAGAATGAAACTAGACCCCCATCACTCATCCTGAACAAAACTCAACTCCAAATAGATCAAGGATCCAATATAAAATGTGATGATTTGAATCTGAAAGAGGAGAAAGTAGGGAATACATACACTGAAACTTATGGGCACAGGAAAGAACTTTCTGATAAAGACCCCGATAGAGCAGGCATTCAGACCAGTAATTGTGAAATGGACCTCAAGGAACTATAAAGCTCCTGTATAGTGAAAAAAATCATAATTTATTTGAAGAAGCACCAACAGAATAGGAAAAAGTTTTTTACGACCCATACATCTGACAGAGGATTAGTATTTAGAAGATACAAAAAACTAGAAAAACCTAAATATCAACAAAAATCCAGAAAACCTAATTAAAAATGCAGAGGAAACTAATGATGGAGTTCTCAAAGTTTGAAACACAAATGACTAAAAACTAGTTATTAAAGCATTAAACATCTTTAGTCATCAGGAAAATTCAAACTAAAATTATTCTGAGATTTCATTTTACCATAGAATGACTAAATAAAAACAATAAAACAAAAAGAAACAATGGTGATAAATGTTGGGGAGGATGTGGATAAAGGAGAACACTTATTCAGTGCTGGTAAGAGTGCAAGCTGGCATAGCTAGTATGGAAATCACTTTGGAGGTTCATCAGAAAGCTAAAGCTAGATCTCCTATGTAATCCAGCCATATCATTCTTGGGCATATATCAAAGTATTCTATAGCCTACTAGAGCAAAACCTATTCATATCTGTTCACTGCTACTCTATTCATAATAGCCAAGAAATGTAAACAACCTAGAAGCTCATCAACTAATGAATGGATAAAGAAAAATATGGTACATTTTAACAATAGAATATTATTCTATTGTTAAGAAAATTGAAATTATGAAATTCATGGATAAATGGATGGGACTGGAAGCAATCATCCCATGTGAGGCAACCCAGAATTAGGAAGACAAATATCACAAGTTCTCCAACAAAAGTGAACATTAGCTTTGAAGTTTTAGATGTGTATTTCAAATTGAAAAATCCACAGATGGTAAAAACTAATAAGGGTCCATGTTGGGATCATGGGAGAGAAGATAGAATACAGCAATTTAAGGGGGAATGGGGGAATAATGGAATAGGAAGGGTTAAATGGGCCAAGGAAATGTAGGGAAGGGTAGAGGAGGGAGTACTGGGGAGGGATAACTAACACTAAATGACTTTTGAAAAAGTCACATAGATGCTTACATATAGGAGAAACAGTTTAATTGAAAGATGAAGCAAGTGTTTTATTAGACTTTACCCATGACAGTAGGCATAATTCAGACAGAGAATCTTACCTAAATTATGGTCTCAGGAACAAATAATGACTTTTTTGCCTCTAGATAGAAAGAAATAAAAAGCAAACTGATACACTACAAGATAAACAGACATGTTAATAGATACTTTGTTATCTCTATTAATGAAGGAAGTCAAAGAAGAAATTAAAAGAAAATAGAGAAAGCTCTGTGCCTAGATACTTCCATGTACAGGACATTTAATATTTCCATAGCACCTGGGGAAGTAATGCACACTCTAGATAATTATCCAAGGATTATGAGTTACTTTGCAGAAAGTCTTCAGCTAAATATTAGATAGAAATAATGTCATACTGACATTTCAAATGGAAGAAAACCACATTTCATTTTCCTAAAAAGACTAAAATGCCATCAGAACAGCTGGTCATTTCAGATTAAAAATATGAAGAATTTACTATGTATCTTATATTAAAGGTCACAGACAAGTTGTAGTTAGAAAGGAAAGAATGATTTATGCTTTTACAAAGTTACAGTTACTCAGATGATTAGTTGAGACATGTGCAGGTTTCCAGTTTACAACAGTGTCAAATGAATGGCCCAGTAAAATGTGGTGGTTACTAAATCCTTCTAACCTTGACTGGGAAACAGAACAGCATGAACAATTTACTTTTATCCATCTGGTGGATGGAAGCCTGTAAATACAGTTTTATTTGTTGAAAAAATTGTTTTTTCTTTTTTTGATACAAGGTCTCACTGTATAGCCCTAGCTGGCTTGGAACTCAGAGATCCTCCTCTTCCTCCTAAGTACTTGGAATTAAAGGTGTCCACCACACCCAGAGAAAAAGTGCCCCCCCCCTTTTTTTTTGGTCTTTTTGAGACAGGGTCCTCTGTAGCCCCAGCTTTCCTGGAACTCACTATGTAGGCCAGGCTGGCCTTGAACTCAAAGAGATCTGCCTGCCTCTGGCTCCTGAGTGCTGGGATTAAAGGCATGTGCCACCACGCCTGGCATGAGAAAGGATTTTTAAGGCAATCATCTAACCTAGAGGGTAATACTAATAAGTAGGTACCTGACTTTTGAGGGTTTATGTTCCACAAATTAGTGTAATGAGTTGGTCCATGATTCTTTGGAAAAAAATTACATTAAAAATAAAATCTATTGGGATGATTTGTCTTAATTTTTTGTCTTAGATGTATTATCTGCTCCAGTTATAGGAATTCAAATTCCCATCTTCTGAAAAAATGCCTGAAGAGAACATTATTATTTTAATCCTGCTTCTGATGGAGCAGGACTGTTTCCTCAGCCTACATTTCTAGATAACAGTTACAGAAGGCACAGTGGAAATCTCTCTGGCATGATTTTCACATCATTATACAAATCTATAATCTATATAGTATCAGATTCTTAAACCCTAATAATACATCAATGTTGAGTCTGATAATATGGTATTAATTATAGTAATTAATCATACAATTTTATTGGGAAGCATTCATTTTCTCCTTCAACAACTATTACGCGTCTGTGTCTTCCTTTTTAAACCTATCCTCTTAGAACGGAAAGTCTTCTATTTGCACTTGCAACTCTTAAGTACTTGCAGAAATTTTCTGTTACTGGATTTAGTTTGGTCTTTTATAAAATGAATACATAAAGTATGATTTAGAATTAAATGAGCTGATGTAGGTGAAAATAACTAACCCAACATCATACTTAAGTGTACATTTAATATACATACATATCATGTGCTAAGTAGTCGATTACATTCCTTTTGAAAAGATGTGAAATTCCTAGTTTTTGACGAATAAAACTTACTTACTCATCTTGTATGTAAGCCTTTAGCTTCACGTTTCACTTGATGTGATGGTATCTCTTCTATCATTTAAGCATTTCAGAAATCTCTGAAAGAATTATTGAATACATGATTACAATAGATCATATCTACACACATTCATTTAAGTTATAATACAAAATACTTTCCAAACAGTCTAAAAAGTTACTGTCAGTATCTTCAACCAGTTAATTCCATCTTCAAAATGATCCCATGTATGTTGCTATTGGCTTTAGAAGTTTACTAAATTTTGCAAGCAACTGTGTTTTCATTTAGGATATAGGAAAATTTTAAGTAAAAGTTTTATACTATATTCATGAAATTTGATTTACATCATTTACCAATATTTGCAAGTGTGCATAGTTCAATGCCAAGAAATATAGAATGTACGTATTTTCCATGAAAAACAATTCAATAATCCTACATGTTTAAGAAATAATATTTTAAAAGCCTGTTTTTTTTTCTTTCATTCACAATAAGTCTGAGAAGGGTCATGTTTCCTAGGCAGTGCCATAAAAACTTAGATTTAAGAGTCAAAAAGGATTCAAGATTGGGTACTGAAAAGATAGCTCAGCAATGAAAGATCACTGATTGCTCTTGCAGAGGACTTGGGTTTGAGTCCCAGCATCCACATGGTAGCTAACAACTGTTTGTAGCTTCAGTTCCAGGGGGTCAAATACCCTCTTCTGAACTCCTTGGGCATTGCACAGCATAGGTGCATGTACATACATGCAGGTAATATATTTATACACATAAAATTTTAAAAATAAAATAAAATACTTTTTAAGAGTCAAATTGGTACTGGCAGGGACATTTCCTCCCTGCTGGCTAGCTTTCATAGAACCAGAAAGTGCTGTCTAGGCTATTGGGGGAGAAAAGTGCCAACAGTTTTACCCAGCTTTGAACCCTATGAGCCACAAAAATGACTAGCCTAGAAAGATATGTCCATGGGTGAAACAGTGGCATAAATATTATGGGTTAACCAACCACCTTTGAATTTGATTTAAAGCCCATTCTATAGAAAGACACATCTGGCTTCCATTGTAAATCTGTCCAAAATACCATGCCTGAGGAACTCATAGGTCTCTAGAATAAATCTGCTACTATTATTTTGCTAAAACCAAACTTCACTCTATAGCAATAGATTTGTATAGCCCTTAGTCCTCATCAGAGGCATTTCATTTGCAGTGGACAATATCTAACCCAAAATCTCACAACTGGTCAAGGTGCACTGATTAAGAGTGTTTGGATTGCTCAGCCATAAATGGGACATCAATACCACACCCCTTCCCTCAGAGATCAGGGATTGTTAGATCCAGAGATAAAAGATAACTCAAGTAAAACTACGTCCTCTGGACATACAGGATCCTGCCATGGCACTCATGAACACCAGAAGCTGTGAGTGCAAATTGGACAGCGTTCAGTGTGGAAGGGAGAGCAACTCACAAGCATCACCCCTTGCAAAGGCGCTATTGGCAGTTGATGGCTACTAGCAGAAGGAGAGTCAGCTTTCTTCAGTGGTCCTAGGTAGGTTGACCATGCTCCAATGGATGACCTCACATCCATGCCTATATAGGCAGTACAAATTGGACTCAGTGGATTAGAATAAAAAAAATAATATATAGAGTTGGAAGGGGAAGGTGAATTCAGGAAGAGTGGGGGTGGAAATGAATATGTTAAATACAGTGTATGCATTTTTTGGTCTTTTTGAGACAGGGTCTCCCTGTAGCTCCAGCTGACCTAGAGCTCACTATACCAGACTGGTCTTGAAATCACAGAGATCCACCTGCCTCTACCTCCAAGTGCTGGGATTAAAGGTGTGTACCGCTACACCTGGCCATTGTATGCTTTTTTTTTTTCAAAAATCAAGAAGAGTAGAGTCAAAATATTTTCTCTAACTTTTTCTTCTATTTATTTAGATGCATTGATATCTATCTATCTATCTATCATCTATCTATCTATCTATCTATCTATCATCTATCTATGAAGGTTTAATTCTTTACGAGTATAGTACACAGGCATTTTTAACACAGAGTTTAGTTAAAACTTAAAGTATTTATTAGCATAGAATTTGAAATGTGCTTGCTCTATACCTGTAGATGTCTGTGTCTAATGGCTGTTTCCACCTGGCAACATTAAGACAAATATTGCCATAAAGGGAAATTCCCATGCAATATCAACAGACACGTTTTGAGTTATTTTGAAATGGAAGTCCCCTGGCCTTTTTGTCCCATACGATGATGATTCTATGAAGCAGTCATGGTACTTTGCTTGAGATTAGATTTCATTTAAAAACTGGTTGATGTGGCTTAGGAAACCATGATTTGGAGAAACAGCACTTTGCAAATCAGTTTACATAGATGCCATAATAACTTTAGATCAGCCCCTCTCACTGCAATATACAGAGTAATGCCTGCATGTGAATATTTAAAATCTATACATCCATTTACATTCGACATTCTTTTATGATTTTTTCATATAACCCTTATGTGTACATTCATTGAAAATAAATAAAACTCGAGTTAGTTCAAAGACTTGCTTGTTATGTTAAAAATTGTCCCAAGTGCCTAGAAGAGTGCCTGAAGCAGCACAATATTTTATCAGTATTTCTGAATAATTGAAATGGCAAAGAATCATCCACAGATATACACTTATGGTAGAAAATAAATATATGCAGAATGAAGTTGCTTGCACACATGTGCCTGTTTTGTCAAATACAACTGATTTCAGCTCAAATTGTGTGAAATGTCAGAATTGTTCCTAGTTTCTTACAATGAGGGGCAAACCAAATTGGCTTTCCCTGTTGTAGAATGTTGTCTGCATTCCCACAAATGGAGTTCTTAAAGTCCATCCAAAATCTACCTAATTATCTACTGAATCATAGTTTTAAAATTTATAATTATGCCAGGTGTTGTGGCACATGCCTTTAATTTGAGCATTTGGGAAGCAGAGGCAGAGGCAATCATATCTCTGTGAGATCAAGGCCATCCTGGTCCACAGAGCAAGTTCCAGGCTAGCTGGAGCTACAGGGAGACGCTGTCTCAATAAAGTACAAAACATTTATAGTTATAACTCATTTTAATAAAAACTCATAAAACTGTACCTCTGCCCATCATACCCCTTACCAGGTATAATCACTGGACATCTGTGTTGATCATCATAGCTTTTCATCAGTTTACCAAATAAGAATGTTCATAGTAGGTACTATCTTAATATCACTGAGTGAATTAAAAATGAGTGTATATTAGCAATGCCTAGAATTAATTACTCAACATGAATATATTAATTTTAAAATATAAATTTCTTGGGCCTACTTTTATAGGTTTTCTTTAGGTGAAGTGTGATGGTGTTCAACTGCTTCCATTCTTCAGATGGTTCTGAAATAGTGGACTCTGATCCACACTTTAACAAATGCCATATCCATTTATCAATCTTGTCATTTATGGATATGGACTTAGAAAGATAGAAGGATAGGAATTAAGGTGCATCACTGTAGAAAGGGCCATCAACCTACCAATTTAAGCAGACATTCATTTTTTGAGAATGTGTGGTCTAGTGTGTAGAATACAGCCTGGGGTTTAGAGTGCCTGTGTTCATTCAAGGCTGTGGTGCATATTATATGGGTAACCTTGGGAAAAGCAGTTAAGCATGATGCATTTCAGTTTCTTCCTTAGTTGAATGCATATGATGTTTTTAGCTTACAGAGTATAGGACCATATCAACTTTGCAAGGATCATCTCAGATTAATTTTTATATTTGATGTGTTCAAAATAGTTACTAAGACATGACAAGCACTATTACAATTAGAATGACTTTTCTCAGGTGTACACTTGCTTACCACCTTTTAAATATTTTATTTGTATAGTGTTATCTGACTATTTTTCTGTTATTTTATTTATATTATGTTTAGCTCAAATTGCATTAGAGTATAATACATCTATCTAGTGACAATAAATTTATATTTTCATGCGCTCCTTTTAAACGGCAATAAAGTGCATTCTTAATGGTGTCCCACATGGTAAATGTGCCTAGAGTCATCCTGGGAGTCCAACAGAGTTTTCCATTAGGGCCAACATCTGCTTAAGTGCTGAAGGGCCAGGAGGGAAGGAAGCAGATACAATGACAGCCTCTAAGAATAAATTCCCGTTTTTGTCACTTACACATGAGAGTCTGTATGACAACCTTTGGAAAGTAAGGCCTCAAGGATATGCGTGCATAGCACTCACATGATCCACAAAACACATTGTAACATAGAGAGCAGCCAGTGAAAAGTGATCTGGAGGACCCCTGAAATCTCTTTATTAGATCAATGGAAGAATGCAGCATTAATGATTGGCAGTGGTACTAAAGTCTCTGCTTGCATCCTGCATTCACAGTTACTTAGTAATCACCTTCCACTGGTCACCCTGAAAGGGCCTGTGTATTTACCAGTGAAGAAAATGTTACTGTACTTCACTTACAGTTTTTAAATTCCATTTGCAAGAAAGGAGTTGAGCGAGAAACATGAACAAAATATGCCGTACACTCTAACTTGTCAACTGTTTGGAGTAAACTAGTTTTTCCTCAAATCCTTTGTTTTGCTAAGTGGTTTACTGAAGAAATACACCTATTTCTTTTATCGTTGGGCTTTTCCATTATAATTATTACCATTACCATTATTATTTGCTTGTATCATGTAGTATCAGCAACTATAATGTCAGTTAAGCTTAGTAAAACATTTTTTTCTACTTCTTAGTCCTTAAAATAACTACCTCCTGCACTTGGGAGGCAGGGTCAGGCGGATCTTTGTGAGTTGAGGCCAGCCAGGTCTACATAGGGAGTTTAAGAACAGCTGGGGCTACAAGGAGACCCTGTCTCAAAAAGACACACACACACACACACACACACACACACACACACACACAAAAAAAAAAAAAAATACCCAAAAAACTACCTCCTGCCTGTAGTTCTACAGCATGATAGGGTGGGTCAAACTTAATGGCTAGTCTAGCTTCAATTCAAAGTCAGGTAGAATTTGATTACTATAGACTTCCATTTTAAGAGAGTTCTATAAGATAAAAAAGAGAATTAGTATGAAAAATATAGTAGGAGCAGAAATAAGATTACAGCATTGTTTAGAGTTAGGGTCAGGGAAGGTGAATCTGAAGTCTAGACTCAGAACCAGTTAGTCATTTGACAGGAGCTGATGAAACCATACAATTCCTATATATATACTGTTCTTCAAATTAATACAAATTAGTGCAATCATGGGACAGAATGGAAGGCACCATGTATTTGTGGGTACTCTCATTAATTTAGTAATCAACTATTATTTATTGAGTCCCAACTGTGTGTCCCATTGTAATTCTGGACTTTGAGGCATAGCAATAAACATAATACATTAAAATTGCTGTTCTAAGGAATAGTCATTCAAACTAAGAAAGAAAAAGTAAGGGACAAAAATATGGCAATTACACAGTGTATTACAAGTATCAATATCTGTTCTATGAAACTAGGAAGTAGATAACCTGGATATAGAAAGCCAGAAGACAGATGAGTCTAATAAAATGTAGCTAGAAATGGGCTCAGCAACAGTTTCACAATAAATGAGAATATTTTCATATATTCATCCATCCCAAATTGTGAGCATATATATATCTTATTATCATTTTATAGTTTCATTGAAGCCATGTGCCCTATCAAAGTCACATTAGAAAAATGAAAAGTAGACATTTTCTCTGCAATGACATTATTGCCTGAACAGAAATCAGAACATTTCCTAAGCAACTGCATAAATTAGATGCAACTCCCTAGGTTGGTCTCCTGTATAACAGCTAAGCTACAACTAAATATTCATTTATCACTGTGCTACTTTACATCAGGCATGGTAAATACTTCCTTTTCAATTTAGATTTTTATTTTTTCTGTAATCAAACCCATGCAGATAAGACCTTACATATTTAATACATTGTGCTATCCCTGTAAAAATGGAAAAAAATATGCTCAGCATTTCTGCACTAATATGATCGTTACTGTTTGTACACTGATCAGGGTAAACTGGGATACTTTTGTCCAAAATTGATAGTGCAGCTAATGTTATCAAAAGGTATACAGACACCAACAATAAGAGTATGAGTTGTATCAATGGCTTTTCCAGAGTCTGTAGTCATTTGTACAAAACTGCAGAGACATCTAGAACACTCCATTAAAAAATAAAAAGCAAAATCTCAGAAAACAGACTGTGTTGAATATTCTATTTCTTTGTGGTCATCCACCCCATCTGACTCTTACAATCTTTCTGCCTCCTCTTCTGCAATGATCCCTGAGCCTTAGGATGCATGGGTTTGAAATAGGTGTCCTATTCAGGGATAAGCATTCTATGGCCTCTTGTTTTCTGCACATTGTCCAGCTGTGGGTTGCTATGTTAATCACTATCTGCTTCATATGGAAACTTCTGTGGTGAGAGTTGAGAGATGCATTCATCCTATGTGTAGAGGTTGCATTGAAGATGTATCATTTAAGGCTCAGGGTCTCATAAGCATTTATTCTCTGCATTTGACCAGTTCTAGAACTGTGCATTAGTCTCCCTCTGTTGCAAAAAGGCTTATCTTTTCAGGGGTGTGATGGCTAATTTTGATGCCAACTTGATAGGATTTGGGACCAATTGAAATGCGAGAAACTTTCAGGATCAGATAGTCTGAAGTGAACAGACCCACCCTCATGTGGGTGGGCATGACCTTCTGATGGAAGACTATATAAAAAGTCATGAAGAAGGCAACTTTTGCTCATAGCCTGCTTGCTTCTCTCTCACTAGAGAATTCATCTTCTTACTGTGCCATTCATTTGCTGTTAGTATAACCAACTTCTTCAGATTCCAAAGTAGAGTGAAGACTAGCAGACCTCCAGGAATCCTTCAGGCTTTCAGTGTCAGACTGGGACATCTGAGACATCCAGCCCTATGGACTGAGCAAATACTAAATTCTCAACCTCTCCAGTGGGGTGCGACAGCTACTGACTACTGGGACTTTATCCTGTAAAACAATTAAAAAAAAAATATATATATATATGGATTCATTTATCAGTTCTGTTTCTTTAGAGAACCCTGACAAATACAGGGGAAAAGTACATTTCTCTGAAAATATGAGGATGCATATGCAGAATAAAGTGAGAAAATATGTTGATGTAGGGATGTGTCAAAGTAAATTTTCTCTAAGATCTATGATCTCTCCACCCATGTATATTTAGCTATGTTAACAGTACACATTAAGCAAACCTTCATTATTGTTTAGTAGCTGCTGCTTATGCCCAAGATAAATGTGCCACTACTGTACCAATAGTGATAGTTTGACAACTAGTCATTTTTTAAGCTTTATAGATGGGTAGGACCATTGATTGGCCTTCTCCCTTGGCCAATTATATAGTATCATTTGATACTATGTGAACTAGTTGTCAGGGAGCATATATATACATATATTTTTTTTTCAGTATGAATTTGATCTAATAAATTTCCCTCTGGTTTTTAATACCCTCTAAGTGCTGTTTATCTCTCCTCTCTCTCCCCCATACACTCCTTATACCCCTTCCTCAGTTAATGTTTCTCTCTTTTCTCCATTTCCCCCTTAATAATACCTGTCACCTGTCTCCTACTATATACACCTCAACCTCTTTCTTTCCCTTTATCCCCATTTTCTCACTTATCTTTTTACAGCAGAACATTCTGTCTTTAGTATTTTAGAAACCGGAAGGATCCAGGCAAGGTAGTCAGGAGTTCTCCAGGAGTGAGAAGGAGCCTAAGCCCTAGTGGAGGTTATGGATGTCAACTGGGCCATTTTTAACTAGTTCTGCAAAGAAGGCATGAGTCCCTGAGCCAAGCAATTGAGGCTGGTCTCAAAGGAGAGGCAAGGTGATCAGGCAAGTTGGGATCTGGCTGTCTCTACCAGTTAGCCCCAGCAGGAGGGGATCAGGCCCAAGGACAGCAGAAAATGGAACAGATGTTGTGGTTCTTACTATCTAGCAAAGGATGCTTGAGCTCTGGAGAGGGACTGGCAACATCCCAGTACAAGGGGGTGGGTGTGGCAGGATTTGAGTAACTCACCCAGGTTAGTCAGGTGTTTTCTGGAAACCTCAGTTGGAGCAAAGGCCCAAGGAGAGCAGATGGAAACAAAGTCAGGTTAACAATTTCATCATGTTCCTTTGGATTCCCTTTTGCAACCTGTGAGCTCAAACTGAGACAGTGATGCGCACAATTTTATATTCTATGGAAAGCTATTGAAGTTTCGCTTCTTCCAAGAGCCATCTAATCCAGAGCCTTCCCAATCTATGGAGCTGTCTCCAGGGTATACATCATATTCAGCAAAAGAATAGCATGCTTACATCCTTGTCCATGGGAGAGTTTGCTAGTAAGTCATGACGGTTTATGCCACAGAATCCTGAGACTGCCCCAAAATTTTTCGTAAGTAGCCTTGTTGGGCTACCAATCCCAGTCAAGCTGAGATGACTTTTAGATAAAACAGAATATAGTCAGCAGAGATTACAAACTCTTCAAAACACTTTTTTCCCTTAAATCTCTTACTGTATATCTCCTTTGTGGACAGGGGATGGTGTTCCAAGTGTTTATGAACATGATTCTACTCCTAAATTTTCATAGCAGAGCATATGATTGCTGCCAGACCATCAGGTAGATTTTTAGTCATCAACATAAAAAAATGTGTATTTGCCAGGGAATTTCCTCTGTCCTCAAATATCTATGTGATAGCTCCAAGCTGTACATGGGGACGCAAGTGCTCCTCCTAGGTTGCAATCTAAAACAATCTGTTGGGTAAGCATATCCTTCAAGAGACCTAGAGAAGGTCAAGGGGGATGGTCTAAGGAAGCAATGAGGAAGCTGGGCAGTGGTAGAAAGCCGCCCTCTTGCTGGTGCACTGTCAGGGCAAGGTGCTGCCTGGCAGATCTCAAAAGCTTAGCCGAGACGCAGGGAAAAAGCCTGTGGATCAGCATTAGGACCAAGTGGCTCTGGGATCCCAGAGCATGCACGAGGGTCTCCCAGGAAAGAATTTGGCATTACAACATAGTACCCATTAATTTCATAAGAGGGGTTCAAGTTCAACATAGAAAAGAATATACTTGAGCTAAAATTTTTGCACTGAATTGTAGCGACCAATTCATTTCTTAGCTTTTCTATTATAACAACTGGAGTAATAGTTGGATGGTATGTTGCATGCATTTTCTACAGATTTATTGTTGTTCAACCATTTATCGGGGAAATTAACTCTATATAATTTTAAAGCAAAAAATAAAGTTTACTTTCCCTGAAAGTGAGCTCTTTTCTCTCCAGATGAGAAGAGGCTACATTATTTGAACTTGCCTCATACCTTGGCTGTCATAAATTTCAAATTGAAATTTAATTTTCAGGTGCTTTAAAATTTCCTCTGTATTTTGTAACTTATCTCATATCCTTCCTGCTATTGGCTATTATGATTCTGCCACTTTAACAAAACCCTGTGACAAATATGAGTTCTACAAAAGATACCTCTGAAATCCTTATAAGACACAAATACTAGAAATTCATGAATGAAACAGGCTTTACTTGGCGGGACACTGAAAAGGATGCCTAGGGCTCAGTTACTAGTTCCTTTGCAGACCATTGCCCAGGTGTGGAGTACATGGACCGCTGAAGCTCACCACTGTGTCCCTCAGGGAGGAATGCCTTCTATTTCAAGAAGCTTCCTTCTCTCTTACTATGTCGTCAACTGCTGCAAACCTATAAGGGCTCTTTTTTTTCTTTCTTTTTTTTTTTTCCATTTGCAGCAACTCTAAAGTGCTATTTAAGTTCCAGATTTCCTCATGCAAGCAGCTGATCACTCAGTTGGAACCACCGGGTGGCTATGCTCTGCCCTCTGCTCAATTGCTCTCTGGATCCATGCAGGTGAATATTTTAAAAGCAAATCGAGATAAATCTTCTGCACAAAATTCCCTACCTTTTGTTCTGAGGAACCCTAACCTAAGGCAACAGTTGGCTACAGTTCTTTCTTTTTTTCTTTTGGATTTTTGTTTATTGTTAGTGAGGATTATCATTTTCTAGACAATAACAAATCCATACTTTATGTTCTTTTAATTTACATGAGAATGGGATGATATTCTCTAGTACAAAATGCTGTTATACCAAGCATTACTGTGGATCTCTTTGTTATGCTTAGTTCATCTATGATCTATACTGTTAATCAAAATTTCATGGCAATTCTTAGGATTCATATAGGATGTGTTAAATATGTGTTAGAAATACATTAGAGATTATTTTTTTATGATTATGTTGTTATTGTTAGGACCTGAAGGCCTAATATAATCTCTCTCTCTGACAGTTGGTAAAATTTTCAGGAAGATTATTTGAACATACATAAAATTATGCTATTTAATAAAATACATGTATATTTGTGCTTGAAATGGGAAAATGGATTATATATTTAAGAAGCTACTATTCTCTTTCTATCCGCAAGTCCAAAACAATCTTTAAAACAACAGCTAATCCATTGTTTAAGTTTTTCAGGTGATGACTAAATTTATTCCTATTAAATGGACCGTATACGTTTTTATAAAGTAAATTTATCTAAAATACTTTATTGCCAACATAGCAAAAACCTGAAAATATATTTAAATTTAAATTATAATCATATTATTATCTTAATTATAAGAGTCTTAAGCTACAAGTATGTTTATCAGCCTTAAAATTTTCCCTTAAAATTTTCAATTTTTTGATAAATAATGAATGGTCAGTTGGGTAAAAGTTTTAAAAATCCTTATATATTTTGGCTTAATAAATCTTTATGTTTAATTTAAAAGTTATAAAGATGTTCAATTATTATGTTAAATTTTATTTCAGCATATTTTTCAGGTTGCTGGAAACTTCACTGTGTCTCTGAATAAATGGAAAAATCATGTTAATTTTTAATAGTCAATAAACATACATGCCATACATAAACACTCACAAATAATGACAATGTTTAATTTTATACTATCCTTATGCAAAATACATTGTACAGTTATTAAAATCTGATATTGGTATATTGAACATATACAGAAAGATATATATAAAACAAAATTGGTAACAAAATTTGTTGTAGAGTCTCAAAACCTTTTTATTGATGTGTGAAGGAAAATGAGAGAGATAGAGATATGTGTAGCTGTGTGTGTAAGAGAGGGGAGATAGAGAGAGAGAGAGAGAGAGAGAGAGAGAGAGAGAGAGAGAGAGAGAGACTCATACTTAGGCCATGTGGATGTCACGTGACAATTCTGGCTGTTGCTTCCTACCTTCCCCCTTGTCTAAGACAGGGTCTCCGTTGTTCTCTGCTGTCTAAACCTGTCTAGTGGACCAAAAAGCATCCAGTAGGCAGGAGCTGGAGTTACAAACAGTAGTACTACTGTGTGAGGTTTGTAATGTGGGTTCTAGGAATCGGAATTCAGGCTGTCACGTTGGCAAAAAGACACTTTATCCATTGAACCATCTCTGTAGCCTCCAGAACTTTTTATTCATTAAAACCATTAAGGACTTTTGTAACCCTCTCCTATTTCTATTCTCCTTTTCCTTTCCAGTGCTAAGCACACTTCTGAACATGGTGTCTGCCCATTTTGTCACCTGGTACATTTCTATTAGTAATATGTAAGTTTTATTTTGCATGGTTCAAATTTTAATATAATTTCATTTTTATAGATATAATTATGCAACTTTCTTTTAATCTTTATTCTTTCTTTGGATTTTGCTGTTTTTTGTGAATGTCCTACTTGTAGGATTTAATTGCAGTAATGAATACTCTGCAAATATCCCATCATATTAGTTATTCTCCAAGGATAATTTAGCTTGTGTGTCTTTTGTTATATTGATGTTGTTGAGGTATGTATGTGTTTAATAGATAATGCTATAAATCATTTATTTATATCCTATCCATGTGCCAAACTTTTTTTTGGCATAATTTGGGCACACACTTGGAAAGGCTTTGTGGAAGATGGTGTCAAGTTAATAGTGGGAAATCATGAATGAGATTATTTTATATAATTGCATACTCAAATTCAGACAATAAAACTGCTACCTTCTTAATATTTCTTTTAGAATCACAAACATATATATTTATGGTCCTTATGATTTATTTTAATTCATTTTCTGCATTTTCTTGCTTAATTATTAAACTAAGTGACTTTCTCAGTGTAAGCTTCCTTTCATGTTCATTAACCTGCTTTTCTGCCTGAAAAGGTCTCCTTTCTATCCTGTTGTCCAGCCTCTGTCTTCCTCAAACCTCTATTTCTTATCCTTCTGTTCTTTAGATTTCACCCAGTTCAGTTTTGGCCTTACCTCCTCATTATCTCCCATAACTGTCAGTCTAAAATCAGCTTTTTATATTTCTTCCCAGAGATGAGGCTAGAGAATCGTATCATATAGTAAAAGAATTGGTTCAATTAATTTCAAGTGTACATTTTGTGTCAACTTCTCTCTGTAGAATTCTATTGCCCTTGAACCTGAAGCCCCAGGCAGCTTTTGGAGGGAGCTCTTCTCTCTCTATTTTTTTCTCTCTCTTCTTTCAGAGTATCTTTGTAAGTGGCAGAAGCTCACTCAAACTTGTTTTCAAACATGAATCCCATATTCATATTTCCTATGAAGCACAAAGTTCGTTTTCCCTCCTCAGCATGAACCAGACACATTAAACATAAAGTTTCAGTTTTGATTTCTTTTTCACAGCTGTTTTGTTACACGAAAAAATTATATTTTTTCTTGAGTTCTGTTATATCTTCATAATTCGTATTTCTATAATTTATCTGTTATGCTGAGTCTGGAATGGTAGGTGAAGTAAAGAGAATTCACATATTTGTGGTACAATGTTTACCTCATATTATCTTGCTGCCTGCTTCGTAATTTATGTTACATAAATACATATTTATTTCAGTTTATTTACAAATATACTATTACTTTAGTAATTTCATCACAGAGCTTGGCAACTAACTCCATAACTCCAGTTCCAAGTGCTCTGACATGGTCTTCTGGCCTCTGCAGGCACTCACAACATGCCTACGCTTACATGCATGCAGGCATAACACTCATACACATAAAATAAAAATAAATTAGAAATTAATTCTATAATTACTATAATCATTTATTTCTATATTTTAACTATAAAACTGTGATAAATAGCTTTCAAAACATATTTTTATGTATTTGAAATTAACAAATTTATATTCTTCATTGTGTAATATGTTTTGTAAGACAATACTTTTGAATGCATTTCATTTGTCTAGGAATTCTTTATATTCTTAAGAATTATTCAGGAAACCAACGTCCAGTTCTTTATCCAAATTACATTTTTTATTCTTTACAGTGTTAGATATGACAACTGATTAATTTTAAATTATTTATATCTTTGATTGTCAGGATGGCCCAGCTGTAAAGGTGTTTGGCACTCAGCCTGACAACCTGAATTGGATCCCTGGGAATTAAAACATGGAAGAATGGTTGCCCTCTTTCTGACTTTGGTAGTTGGGCAGATCATGAGGTTACTTACATCCGAACACAGATGCTGGAAGAAATTTGGGAGGTATGAAAAACAGCACAAAAGAGAAGGGCTACTTTTCCTGAAGATGACCTGGAAAGCTTTGTATGATATCCTGGGGAAAAAGACATATATCTGAACAAGCAGCACATGGGAAAACCTCTGAACCAATGTCTGTCCACAAAACATTGTGAGTGGTAACAAAGATATTTTTCACTTCTACATTTTAGTATCCCTGAATTAGAATTACATGAAAGAAATTTATATTGTTTAGTACTCTTGCAAATTCTTTGTTTCATTAAAAACTATGATATGCACATAACAGGTCAGTAAATATAAGATCTCTCAAGGGTTTAAAAAGTATCTAATCATTTAATAAACACTATTTTTTTTTGAAGGCAGAAAAAATCTTGGTTGTCATTATGCCCACAGCCCATATCACAATGATTTTGTTTGTAAGAACTTCCTATAGGAATACATAAATCTTGAGACAGGTCACAAAGCAGTATCTCGTGGAAGAAAAAAGAAATGTGCTCATCTCTTTTAATCTTGAAATATCTCAAACATGCTGATCAGACTGGAGATTATTTAACTCAACGACTTCCTTAAAAATAT
>NW_008360331.1:8158052-8175919 GCF_000622305.1 Nannospalax galili | reverse complement strand
TGGATGACAATTGAAATGCTTGAGAATATTTATCTCCTGTAACAATTATGTTAAATTAATTCATAACACATACTCAATAACTCTGTTTACATATACTCCCATTGCTAGGAAAGAGCTATCTAATTCATTTTCACACATGAAAATCTAGTAAGTTTATATAATTATATTATCCTCCCTAGAAGTGCTGCTGGGGTCTCCTCTGCATAGCTCAGAGGGAGGGGGAAGGACAACAGTGGGAGACGTCAGTTACCTTACGTTCAGTGGTAAGTACCCACAGCTCAGATGCACAATGGGCAGAGGGGAGTGTGGGTATGCTAGATCTCTTCATTGTTCGGGGATGTGATGTATTTTCAGTTCATATTGCATTCACTTTTTCCAAGAATAGTATAGTGTTCTTAGCTTTTCTGAAAAAAAAAATTTAATTTCATGGGTACATCAGAATTTGCGTCTTTCCAGGAAGGCTACAAACCAATGAAAACATTTGTTTGTTTTATTGTTTCATAGTGTCTGACAAAACATCTGTCTGAAAAAATGGTATGGTTCTTGAAGTTCAATATGCCAAATGATCAACTGAATTTAATGCAAGTTTTAGATAAAAATTTTCAACAAATTTCAAGGAAAGCATTTAAGGTCAGTGGATATTTTCTCCGATGGTCTAAGGCTAGTGGATTTGGAATATAACTGTTGTGCTGTGAGGTGGCTCAGTGGATAAAGCACTTTCCATGCAAGCCTGGTGACTGGAGTTCAATCCCAGCCCACATAAACGTGGAAGATCTACTCCATAAAGTTGTCCCCAATTTTCACAGCACGCCCTAGGCACCCATACCCCGTACCTCCTCAACAACTTTAGTCCCCCAAGGAACTACCTAGGGATCAACAGAAAACTCAGGAACTTTTGTTGCCTAAGGGACTAAAGATCTTGAAATGACTGCTTTGAGCCCTAATCCTAGACCTGTCAAAGAACTTTGTACACCAAAGTTTTGTTTTCTGGTTGGAGTAACCATGTTATCTCTCAAAGGAAGCATCTGGTTAATAAGGAAAGGGTTGTTGCTGATATAAATGCTATTATTCTCTCAGCAATGATAATCACTACAATTCAGAATTTGCTAATTCCTAAGAAATAAACACTATTTTTAATGGCTTCAATATTCCTATGTAAAAGTATTTTTCCCATGAAATGACATACACTAACGTGGTTCAGTATTGTTGCCTTGACTCAAGGAGAAGAAACATCAGTTTTATCCTTCAGTGCTTTTTATCATCAGTAAATGCCACTACTATGGAAAAGTCAAATACTGCCCTGACATTATGAAAACAGTTTTGACCTTGTAGATACTGCAAGGCATCCAATGAGTCCCCAAGAATTTGGGACTCACACTTAAGAGTAACACTTATAATGAAAGGAATGTCAGAAAATGAAATAATTAGGGGGCAAATGTGGACTTTGCAGGAACATTTCTAAAGCTACTTGTTGCATTCTCCCATTCTTCGTAAAGATGAACTCACACCACCTAGACAAAGTCAATGTTTGTATAACACTGGTGAGGCTTCACTTTTCTCAGAAATGCTCATAGCAGACTCGATAGCAGATCTCTAATAAACACCTGCCACTTCTGATGCAACCGCCTGCTTAATTCAGCCTGTGCTCTCACACAGCTTTGTCTGCTTTACTGAAGAGATCATTTCTCTATTTGGAATAAGGACAGTCTGTACCTCAGCTAATAGGAAACATAATTCTGTCTTGATGTATGACAACCTAGTAATTTGTTTTGGGAGGTTTGCACTCAGCCAACACTTAATATATGGCACCAATTACTGAAGATGTGTGGAGTCAGATTTCCCCCAGTGTTTGCATAATAATTGAGCAACTCCTGAAACTAGTGCTTATGTTTTGAGTTAAAATTTTAATATAGCTTCCAAGGATGCCTAATTTAAAACTGACTTCTGAGAGAATCTGACTGAGTTTATTAAGTGAAGGCAGGGAAGTATAAAGAAATACAGTAGTGTAGGAAAGGGGCAGTGGACTGATAGGGAACCAACAGTGAAGTGTCATAGGCAGGAAATTCACCTACTGTAGATAGAGCACAGCAGCCACCATGAGATGCAGAGGATATTTCACCACCCAAAGATCTATGCGGAGTTGCACATTCCTAGAGTTCACCTACTCTAGCTCGTATAATGGCTTCTTTCCCTATCCTCTACTGTCATTGCTAGCAAGCACAGCAACTTTCTGTGTCAGAAAGTAAGACTCACAGACCACTTTCGGGTTACAGGCAAGAAACTTACTGTATTTTGTTTAACACTAGTGAAATGATAAATGTATTGACTAGCTGCTTTCTAAAACAAGAAAATATAGATCTATTTATGATGCTTGCAAGATGCACCTTACTTCTTTTTCCATTTTATTACTATGACATACGTGAAGACAAAACAACGTTATCAAGAGACGTGTAACCTGGCTCTACTATAGCAAACGATTTATGATGTCTTCAACATCATATTTTCCAACAATAAATGGAACAACACACACTTTTACAAATGAAGGACAAAATAAGCTCCAAATTTACCAAGTTGTCATCAATTACTAGCAACACTTCAGGATCTTGACACTAGAGGTATTTTATTAAATAATAATTGGCAATGTTCTTTACCACAGGAAATGAAAGAACATAGCTTCAGGAACAAAGTCACTCTGACTTCTCCTAAGAAGAGAGATGTGCACCAAACAAACTTGAAAGCCTGGTAGTCAGTGATGGGCCCTTTGATGCAGGTAAAGGATGTTTGGTGCTGGTTAGAAGAATTATCTTTCACTAGAAAAAGCGGCTGACTTCCTCTTACAGCACCTAAAATAAAGATTGCATTTTGAAAACTGAAAATGGTAAGGAAAATATTCTACTGAGAAGACAAACTTCAACTGTCACTAAAAACTAGTTCTACTAATGATATTCAGAAATTGTCTCTGGTTTGTTTCTCTGACAGAGAGAGAGAGAGAGAGAGAGAGAGAGAGAGAGAGAGAGAGAGAGAGAGAGTGCAGACCAGAGATAAACCTTGGGTCTCATTCCTCGGGCACAGTCCACCTTAATTTTTGAGACTGGGCCTCTCACTTGGACCAGTGGCTTGCTGATTAGGGAAGGCTGCTTGGCCATCAAACCCAGGAATCTACCTGTCTTCATTTCCTCAGCAGTGGGATTTAATTGTGCATACTCATTCCCATTATGATGGGTGGTGGGGATCAAACTCAAGTTGTCATGCTTGCAAAACAAGACTTTACCAACTTTCCCCTCTTTCCAGCCCTTGGATAGTCTTTTTGTATTTCCTAAATGCAATTTTGTCTCTTGTTATAGATTTGAAAAAAATTCTAAAGTGGGAAAATTTAACGGGTCATTTATACATTCTTTATCATCACACAGGAAAGTAGGTCAAAAGGTGATTAGGGTTGGGGCTGGAGAGATGGTTCAGCAGGTAAGAACACTAATTGTTCTGGGAGAAGACCCGGGTTCGAATCCCAGAACCCACATTGTAGCTAACAGCTGTCCTTAACTCCAGTCCCAGGGGATCCGACAGCCTCTTCTGACCTCTGCAGATATTACACGAAATGGGTGCAAATACCTATATGCAGGCAATACCTGCATACATATAAAATAAAAGTAATAAATCAAAATTTTAAAAAGCTGATTATGGTTAAATATTGGTTTCAGTGTATTTAGCAAGTATGGAAAGTTTTAAATATGAGTCATATTCTGAGCTGCATGTTAAGGATGAAGTAGTGAAGAAAATAGCTTATTTTGCATGGCATAAATACCTCATCTAGAGAAAGAATAAATATCCACATAAATATCTAAACTGTGCCAAATGCTGTAAAGAAAAAAATTAAGAGTATAATTAAATATAATTTCAAATAGTCTTCATTTATGTCAATGAATCAAGTTACTTTAGACATTCTTCCTAAGGTGAATATGAATTTCTAGATGAAATCACTATTAAACATGCAAATGTAGATACTATATATAGTTTATTGTTCCCAATAGAAGTATAATAATATGATATTCTGAAAGAGTACACATTTGTGTGTGTGTGTTTTATAGTGATTAAGGCCTCACATACACTTGACAAGTTCTCCACGGCTGGTCTATACCCTCAGCACAGAAGTGTGGAATGTTAAGTATTTTAAGTTAAACTTTGCCCCAAGTAAATTATTACCTAACTACTTGTATCTGATTATGTAAACACAAAAATCCCTACCTTATAAGGCTATTGTAGAATAAAAACTAGCATATGTAAAGGTCCACAAATAGAATTTTTATGTTCATTAATAAAAGAATTACCAGCATTATTGACTCCAGTATTATTTCAATATAATACAAGTTATTCTTCAGAGAGGACATTTCTCAGTGGTATAATCTATAGTATTTACCAGTCTATAAAAGATTGCCACCACACTATTTTTTTTTCTAATTTGTTTTTGTTGAATTTTTGTGTATTTCATACAGAATATTTCAAACAGTCTTAACCATTTTTATAATTCCATCCCCACTGGCACCCTCCCATAGCCCTCCCATGTGCTCTGTCATCTGTGTTGAGGCCCACTGTGTCAAGTCATTGTCCCCAGACATTCCCCAGTGTGAATCCATCCACTGAGGTCTAGTCAGCGTATCTAGAGTCCCTTGTTTTAGGTAGATAGACCATGTTAAATTTTAGGAATGATATTTAATCAAACACTTCCCTCCTCCCATAACCTCACCCCTCAAACGTAAGAAGGAACTGATAAATAATCTGGCTGAGATAAATGAAGTGCTCAATGTCAACTATATTTCTGGGCCCAATGGAATGAAGAGCTGTACTAGAACCTACAGTCAAGTAGATTCTCAGCCATCAGCTGCCCTACCCTAACTCCTCTAGACTTTGGGATGTTTAGGGCAAAGTTTGGGTCTACAAAGCAGGACAACATCTTACATAGAAGGGTGATTAACTATTGTAACTTATCTTTAAAAGTCAACAAGAAGCTAGTGAAGAGTTTTAGACTTGCGTCTTAAATGGGAGACCAGAAGCCAGACATGGTGTCTCACACTTATAATATCAGGACTCAAGAAGTAAGGCAGGAGGATATTCACAATTTTGAAGCTAGCCTGAAATAAATAATGAGTTCCAAGCTATCCATGTGTGGTTACAAAGAAGACAAGAAAACACTAAATATAATCTGCATAATTATCAACTTCATTATAAACCAGACCTAATCAGACTGATCTGTAGTTTAATCACATAAACTTGCTTTTCCAAGTAGACCAACACATGCAGCTAGATAAGGGGCTGACTTTTACATCTGTAGTTTATGGGACTGTTATCCACCACTTCAGGAGTGCACACACTCATATATTTAAATTGGAAATACACTTGACTCTTATTCTGATTCTACCAACCTCGTAGAAATTTTCATCCTGAGATACCTATATTATCCTCCTAACAAAAGCTGACACAAAATCCAGGAATCCATAGGTGTTTAGGAAGCAAATGAAGAGTTCTATCAGAAAGACAGTTTCTCTCTCATGTGGAACACCCCTCTCCTTTGTCTGCTTTAGTCTTAGAAAACGCATCTTTCCCCACCTCTTGGCTTTGCTGAAAAGATTCTCTTTACTTTTTCATTGTGGCCTTTCAAGCTATGGCCCAGAACAAGTGCTTCATCAACTCAAACATTTTCGAGCCTAAGGAGAGGCGCTAGAGAGATGGGTCAGTGATTAAGATCACTGTCTACTGTTGCAAAGGACCAGGATTCAGTTCAAAGTACCTACATGTCTGCTAACCACCGTCCCTAAATTCAGTTACAAGGGATCTGATGTCCTCTTCTGACCTCCGCAGCTGTTACATGGTACCAGTGCACTTACATGCATGCAGACAATATATTCACATAAATAAATTAATAATAATAATACCTAAGGAGAAAGGAGAGGTTTATGTCTTAGTGCTACCTACTTCTGTTTTATCATTTCAGCAACCAGTAGGTGTATCCTAGGAAATAAGGAAAACTGAAAACCCCCCACAAAGTCTTCATCTTAACTATATATGCTTCAAGTTTTGACCATGTACTATGTCTGATTTTTTATTTGCTTCAATGTTTTATTGATATTTTATATTTGTGAATATTAATGTAGTAGGAAAACATGAAATAAAATTCATATGGTGCCATTCTAGAATGTGAAGCATAAATGAAGCCATGTGAGGAATCTCCAAGTTCTTTAAGTGTATAATGAAGCTTGCCTCCATTCTGATGAGGTCTTTTGGGTTCTCCAGGAATTTTCATCTCACTTCTTTCATTGGACTTCTACCTTGCTACAAATATTTTAAAGCTCTTTTTCTACAAGATACTAGTAGCAATAAATATGTGCATGTGTTTGTGGGTGTTTCTGACTGTGTGTGTGACAGAGAGAGAAAGAAAAAGAGAGAGGGGTCTACCTACAGTGTTTTGACATATCAAGTGATAAAATAACACTATGAACATCTGGTTCATTTTATGCCAATGACTTTTTCCAATGCAAATGTCAATTTCCTTCAAATTCCCTATCCCCCAAGAAACCAGTTGATTTAATTAGGTTTCTCTGCTCTGCCTAAACTTAGTGATTCCAACAATTAGCAATAGGGCCTAAACATTAATAGGGTGGGGAGGATAGAATAAGCAACAGGGGCTTCTTGCATTATGGAACATCTCTTATTCAGCATTTATAATAATGCATAATTAAATAGATGTCTCTTTAAAGCCCTTACTTATATCAAAGCCTTGACTTTAGAACACCTCATTTCCCCTAGGAGAGAGAAGAGTCCCTCTAGTATTCTCTTTTAATGTAACTATTAAAAATGCAACACAGGGATTGAAAATGTGCCTAAATCGTTTAGTAACCTCTCTTGGCATTTCCATCACATATCCTATTACTGGATCAAAATGAAAATAAGATTATCTCAGACACTCAAAGGAACCCTCCTTGGCATTGTATATATTGTGAACGCAGTGTAGGATTTCACATTATTAAAGAGATAATATTAATAAAAAAACAATGAGTATAGGCAGCTTTGTATTGTTCTTCCCTGTGGTCCCCTCTCTTGAATATATTTGGGGGTAGACCTCCCACACAGTTACAGAAGCTGAGAAGCCTATGCTGAGACCAGAACGTTGTAGAAAACATTCAAGGATCCAACAAGAGGCTGGGCCTATCACTGAGGTTTGTTTTTACCATAATTGTCACAAAGGTAAGAGGAGCCATGTTAGAAGGATTTGTCCTCTTTGACTTGTCCTGAGGTATATATGTCATTCTAGAATGAAAGAAAGGACTTGTAATTTTGTCTTTCTTTCCTACAAGTCACCAAATGATATTTTCACCCAGACAATAATTGATGCCATGAGTCTTCAGCATTCATGGACCAAAAGCCAAAGAGTGACTTACAGGACTTTATGAGACTTTGTGTTTAACTTTATTTTCTAATCTAAATTTTACAAGAGTTCTATGATAACAATACTACTGGGGTAACATTTTAACAAAAGCAAAGCCTTAATTAATTCTGCTTTTGTAATGCCAGAAGTGAGACACTGGAAATATCTGTGAGAGGGGGGAGACAGCACTGTATAATAAGGGATTTACCTTTTCCTAAAGCACAAACAGAAAGAAAGAGCAGAAGAGCCTCATGGGTAAATGCATATGATCAGCAGTGTGTGCTTAGCAGTAAAGCGTTCATATTTCATACGAATATATTTATTCACAAATATTTATTCAGTGTCTGCCAAGTGCCAGTCTTTGTGCTTGTTGATATAGATAAAAGAATTTGATAGATATGAATTGTGCCAAGTGGAGTGCAAAAATGAAATGAGAACTAGATTATTGTTTGAGGGTTAGGGTGTGGGAAGGAGAAGTTGCTTTGTATAGCCTCGACATATCATAAAGATTATCATTACATTTACTTGTCAGGAGCTTCTCAAGGGTTATTTAGCAAGTAATTGATGTCAGGAACAGTCCTTTATATTGAAGGAGAGATCTAATCCTCTGATGATGTGACTCTTGGGCCTTGCCCAAATCATCTGGCTAAAGGCTCTTCCCTGCCCAGAAGCTGCAATTGTTTGGGGAGTGGCTGAGAGAATACCTTTAGCCCAGTGGGATACTCTCTTCTCCATATGTCAGCGTTGTAATGGAGCTGTCAGCCAAGGTGATTTATCTTTGTATCATGTGGGCCTTTAAGAATTTCTTTCTTGGATAATTGAATGTCACTCATCCAGGGAAGCTCCTACTTCCTGCATTAGGATGTCAGGGGAAGCATGACAATCAGGAGCCAACCACATGGCCACATGTGGCAGCACACCATACATTACAAGAGAGTTTGCATGCCTGCTTCTCCTGCAGGGGTCTGGGGCACCCAACCAGCTGGAGATCTCTGAGGACTCCTGAACACGTAGAAAATGTGTAGCACTTTCCTTCACTGACTGTAATTGCAAAATTATAAAGGTAAATGTTGAAACATGCCAGAAAGATTATTTTTACAGCATCCTTCTGGCCTGACATATTTGAGTCTCAATGAAAAGCAAAATATAGACACTTTGAGATGAGGAGAAAATACCTTCTACTTGTGCCACTGCACTGATGATGAACATTGTTCTTTTTCACATACCGCAGTGCCTCTTAATGTTTGACACACTCCTGAATTGCATTTCAGCTTGTACATGCAAGTCTATACTCAAAGAAAAACCTCTGGGAGAAAACTACATTAAAAGTCACAATCTATGGATGACGGTAATGTAACAGATTAGTGAATATGTGTGTGCATATGGAGGTCAGTGGGGAAAAAAACTTGGCTGTCTTTCCTCAAGTGCCATCTACCTTGTTCTCAGAGTCTCTCATTGGCCTGAAAATCACAGAGTAGGAAAGTCTGACTGGCCATCAAGGCCCACTAATCTGCCTTTTTCTGCTCCCTCAGTCCTGAAGTTATAAGCACGTGCCTTCATGCCTTCCTTTTAAAGTTTGGGTTCTGGGTATTGAACTGAAGTGCTTGTGCTTGCAAAGCAAGCACCAAACTGAAAGTAAAGTGTTTTATATGAATAAAATAACCAGAATCATATATTCTTAAATGTTAGTATCAATATATTATAATGCAAAAATGTGATGTTAAGTAA
This sequence comes from Nannospalax galili, assembly GCF_000622305.1. Lineage (NCBI taxonomy): Eukaryota > Metazoa > Chordata > Mammalia > Rodentia > Spalacidae > Nannospalax > Nannospalax galili. The sequence goes on along the minus strand of NW_008360331.1, from coordinate 8,166,774 downwards.
TACTAATTACTTATATTTTCATATATCTTCAATCTGTAATCTGAATAAAATACAATGTTATACTAAAAGTCATATAAAATGTTTTTTATATAAACATATAATTGCAAGTAAGCATTTTTCCCATTTTGGCATTCTTTTGTAAAATACCTCTTCTTGTTAACATATTCAGGATTTTTTAGAGAACAAATATGGTATGCAAGATGTGGGCTGTCTATTCATTAACATCTTCCTGCTGTTCACATTTTATTAATGAAACAACCCATCACCCTCCCACCAGCAGACACTTAAATCATTCCCAGAATCCATCTGCTTTTCATAGCATTCAAAGCCAAATTCCCTTATAAAATAGACTTTAACAAATCCTTAATTCTGTGGGTTAATTAAACACCAAATATAGTTATATAACTATTTCCCAGTATCAGATGCTCGGAAACTATTTTCTCACATCACAGAGAACAAGTGATTAGGAGATACAGGTGATCCTTGCAAAATTACCACTCATGTTTAGAATACAGATTTTTAGGTCTCTCTCTCTCTAAGTCTCTCTGTCTCTCTCTCTCCCCTCTCTCTCTCTGCCTCTCTCTCTCCCTTCTCTCACTTACCGTTTTCCTTCCTTCACTTTCTTTTTAATGATCTCTTTCTTTCCTTTCTTCTCTTTCTTTTACTTTCATGTTTAATTTTATCCCCTTCCTACCTCTTCCCTCTTTCTTCTCCTTTTCCACCTTCCTTCCTTTCAACTTATTGACATATAAAATAAACATTACTTTATTAGCTCATTTATATGTTACCTGTAACAATATCAGGCAGCTTTAGTGACTCAAAATGAACCCAAAGAATCTTCAAGGGATAGGTCAAAGAGATGACTCACTCAGTAAAGTTTTTGCTGAACAAGCACGAGGACCCGAATTCTTATCTCCAGTTCCCACGTAAAATCCTATTGTGGAAGGAAAACAGATTCCAGTAGCTCAAGTGTCAGCCAAGCTAACAAAATCAGTGAGTACCAGGTTCATATAAGGTGAAGAGAGATTGAGAAAGACACCCAACACCAACCTCTGGCTTCCACACTGTCATACACATGTGCCTCACATCCACATTAAACATGTAAATACAACATACGCATACACACACAAAGGATCTTCAAGAAAGGAATATTTTAATAAATAGAATGTGTCTGTTTCTAATGTACAATTTCATTACTGAGACTATATCAGGTAGAGAACATATATACCTGAACCCAGATGAAATTCAAATGTATTTTAAACTTCTAAAATTGTATATTACGTAGCTTGCATTTGTATTTGCATTTGCTAGACTTTTCTATATATTTTTGTGACAAGGGATTGTAAAGGGAAACTTTTTAGTTTTGATTCTCTCATTAATGTGCTTGCTTTTTTCATATGTAACACAGACTTTTTGCATCTAACAATTTAACTGTAGTGTCAACTTAGCTTACTTCTGGGAACTTCTTTTTATTCCTCCAGAGTTACTGTTTTGACTATTTCTTCTATTCTAAAGCATCTCATTCTTTTAGATATCACATGTCTGAAGACCGCATATTATCTACAACATGGACCACTTCCCAGAGCAATAGACTCATATAATCAAATTGCCATATTGGCATCTCAACTTAGATATCAAATAGACATAAAGCTTAGCACTTCTAACATTGCTTTCATCCATAATCTGCCTCTACTCAGGTCTCACTGTCCCAGTTAACAGCAACTTGATCGTTCAGGTTCATTCAGGGCCTTCATTTTACCATGGCTTTCTTTCCTCCCTGTTTGTCCTCATACCTCACAACACCAACGATGCTGTTCATACTCAAAATGTACAAGAATCTACTCATTCGCCATTCCCTCTAATACTTTCTACTCTTCCAAGGAACAGCTATCTTCCATTACCGTTACTGCAAGTTGTTTGCATCACGTCCCTGGTTCTTAACTCTGGTCCCCTACAGCATGTTTATCAGTACAATTACCACAATGATTATATCAAAAGACAACAGTTTTTATCACTCTAGATCTTTTTATTATGCCATATTTCTTTTAGGGTAAAAACCGAATGTTTCAGATTCCACCCATATTGCCTTTACTTCTCACATCTTCTTCACCAACTACTCTGGCCTTTATACAATTTTTACTTCTTTACTCTTTCCTTCAAATACTCAGTACATTTTAGTGGATGCATATAAGCATATACACATTACCAGTATTTATAGTCACCCACCCAGAGCTTCTTATTCCTCTCTAAAACTCACTGTTGGTTGACGGAAATTTCCCCATATTCTACTCCAAATAATAAAAAGTTCTGGTCTCTTTTCTAGGCTTAAGATACATTTTCCTAAATATCGGCATGGCCAATGTCCTTCTCCTTACCTCTTCACATTATTCAAGAAGGAATCAAGAGTTTATAATGACTAAGGAGATGAAGCTGAGACCCAGTGTATACAAGTTGAAGGGACAGCCACTTTCCAGGATTATGATTCTTGTACAAGAGCTTTGCTTTCTACTTTCCTTTCTCATATTATTTAAGATAGATGTAATACTAGTGCTTTCTTCATAAAGTTGCAAAAATATTAACTGAGAAAATATTTGAAAAACACCTAGGACATTTCTTGGCAGAGAGTATGTTATGAATGTTTGGGGAGGTACAAAAAAGTCACCTGCTTTTGAAACTATCCTTGACCCTCTATTGATACCTTCCTGAAACATCTAACACAGGCCTCTATAACTCACTTCCATGGTTTCCCCCTCTTTGCAATTCACTTCTAGTGATTTACTTATTTCCATTTTTGCTTGTCATTGCGAAGGTCTATAAGTTCTGTAAAATTAGTGAATTTTACTGACAACAAACCAGTGTCTGAAATAACAAGTGCTCAATAGTTCTTTGTTGGTGAAGAGCGTGAGAGCAACGATTAAAGCAAACACTAATATCATAAAAGCCCTTGGGTATGTGAAGTTTGGTTAATATCATACATTGCCGATTCTTTGTCTTTTAGGACATTTTAAAAAATAAGGTGGTACATCATTTTGGACTTTTATCCTGCAAGTACAGGGTCACTAGCTTTTACCCACAGTGACATTTAGGATGACATCACCTTCACGGTGAAATTCTACTAAAGATAAAGTGCCAATATAACTTGCAGGAAGAGAAGTCAGATTAATACTATTTGACTGCGTTCTAAATGTCATTGTTTTTATTCCAAAAGGCCAGGAAATAACATTTAAAATATGGGTAGTGCTGCCATACAGAAACACCACATGTAACAGAAAACAGACTCAATGATTTTTATGCCATTTTTATCTCTTTGGAATTAAACAATTTATGGAGATGAGGTATATTTCAGCACATAGTAGGCATTTGAAGACAAAATTCAAGGTTATGTATTACCTTTTTCCTGACAAAAAGGAGAATGGTTGATAAGAATAGTTAAGACAGATTATGGGGGCCAGAGAGATGGTTCAGAGGTTAAGAACACTACTTGTTCTGGCAGAAGACCCAGGTTCGAATCCCAGCACCCACATAGCAGCCAACAATTGTCCACAACTCCAGTTCCGGGGAATCCGATGGCCTCTTCTGACCTCCATGGCATTGCACCACATGGGTGTACTTACCTACATGTAGTCAATACACTTATACACATAAAATAAAAATAATAAATAAAATATTTTTTAAATGTTGTAAAGGAAAGGGAAAATAAGTGAATAGAAAAGTTTGAGTAAAATATAAGAAAACTTCTTATTACTGCTTAAAAATCATTTAGAATTAAAAGTTTGTTTTTGATCAAGGTATTATACAGATTGTTCATTTAATTTTAAATAGTAAAAATCTTATATTTTTACTAATTTGATATGTAACATCTTATTGATACTGGTGATGGAACCAATAATGAGGAATTTGAGAATGTACAAGAACACACCTGTGTGTCAGTCTTTTTTTCCAGAAAAGTCACTCAAGAAGCACTCACTTCTGATTGGTTTCAAATAATATTTTGGACAGTATAACTCATATGGTGATTTTAGAAGAAATACCTAAGGTAGAGGGACTTGAGATATTTGAATAATTGGACCATTTTACCATAATTGATTAATAACATTATTCACATAAAAGTATTGATATAGTTCCTACCTAGTAGATAGTTTTATTGTTAATATTATAGACTTTAGTTATGCATATATTAAAGGTTTGGTACAAAGAAAATGTTCACAAATCAAAAGTCTGGTAAAGGATTTATGTCTACAACATATAAAAACTTTCAAAATCTAGCAATAAAACAGCAAATTAATCCCTGAAAAGTTCAACAATAGATTAGAGCAGTTACTTCATCCTAGAAGATATGCAATGGTTAATAAGCACATTGAAAAATTCTCGACATTATTCAGCTTCCAGAAAAATATCTATTTAAGCTGCAATTAAATACTGCTTCACATCTGTGAATACCTACAACTAAATGACAGTCATATTCACTGTTGAAATGATTTGAATCAACAGGCGCTCTTATAACTCCTGGAGGTTTGTGCAATATTATGCCATTGTGCAAAACAGTTTTATGATCTTTAGAAGTTAAATATGCACTACACACTCTTGCCTACTCACTGAGCATTTACCAAAGAGAAAGAAAAGCATAATTTCACACGAAATATTGTAGAAATAGCCACAGTAGTTTTATACATACTTGTCAAAACTAAAACCAATACAAATGTCTTCATATAACAGTTTACCAAAGAGAAAGAAAAGCATAATTTCACACAAAATAGTGTAGGAATAGTCGCAATAGCTTCATATGTAAGAGTCGAACCTAAAAACAATACAAATTCTTTCAAATTACTGTAGAATATTCAAAAAGTTGCATATATCTTTGTCAATTTGCTACTCGGGAAATAGCAAATTAAATAATAATGCATCTATGGAATGAATGAACAGCAAAAATTTCCTGTTGCATGATGTCACGTATATGAGACCCTATGAAATGGAAATTAACCTCTACTGATAGAAAAGAGATGGACTAGTGTATTTAGCCTGGGAGAATCAGGAGAAGCTAGAATGATGAATTGGAAAAGGTACAATGGAACATTTGAGTGGTGTGGATATGTTATCCCGAGTGTATCAATAACTCACAGGCATACGCAAATGTCAGAAATCACCAAACCATATACTTTGAATATGTGCACTAGACTCTCTGGCACTTATACTATCATATTACATGTTGTGAAATACTTATAGATAAGGGGCTGCAGAGAAGACTCAGCAGTTAAGAACACTGGTTGTTCTTGCAGAAGACCCGGGTTCGAATCCCAGCACCCACATGGCAGCTAACAAAGGTCCATAACTCCAGTTCCAGGAGATCCAACAGCCTCTTCTGTCTTCTGCGGGCATTGTACAACTTGGGTGCACTTACCTACATGCAGGCAATGCATGCATATACATAAAATAAAAATAATAAAATATTTAAAAAAATACTTATAAATGAGAAAGGTGAATGCTTCACTCACATAAACATTAAAGACAAATTTATGCTTCATTTAATACAGTTTTCTCCATGGTTAGACTGGAGTTCTAGATCCTGAAGACGGCGAACACTGAAGCACAGTGCTATGCTTATCACCTCATCACCTCGTATGAAGCATCACTATTCACATGGGCCTTGAGCACTTGGCATGGGTAGTGTTTGGTAAGATTCTTACTCTCTTCTCTCCCTTTCTGTCCTACAGTCTTTTGAAGGAACTCACTCAGACTTGGAAAAGAATCCGTCTCCTTCTTTGTGTCGAATATCTCTATGAAGTTACTGGAATTTTCTTCATGGGAGATGTCTTTTTGCCCTCACTTATTCAGTATTTACTTGTCTCTGTACGGACTCATAGATACTGATTCCATATTGTGGGTTACACTGAAAAGCTCCTATTTTATTTTGTGAATCAAATTCTTCCATCTTCAACAATTAAGAGGAATTTCAGTTGTTCTTTGACACATCTTCACCATGTGGGGACATATGTGTGTGTGTGTGTGTGTGTGTGTGTGTGTGTGTTTACTTTCTAACAACACACTTCCTTAGCTCATCTTTAAATTTCTTTGTCCCAGGTCTAAATAATTTTTCCAATAAACTCTAGTATCTTTTATTATAGAATGGATTAAAAACCAAAGTCCCTCTAGTAAGTGAGTGTCTATGCCTTTGCCACTGACACAAGAAAGCACAGTTGTTTATTATCTCCTGTATGTACAATATCTGTAAATGTGTCTGTGTATCATTTAATGTATTAATGACATGCTTATGATGCACATAACCAGGACTCCTTAAAACACTTCAGATCATCAAAATCAGAGAATGACACAGCCATGAGTAGGCCAATGAGGCACAATAATTAAATATGATATAATATCATAGATGAGATCATTAGCTGAGAGAAGAATATTACTGGGGAAATAAGGACATTTGAGTAAAGCTTGTAAAGAATAGACATTAGTCAAGCATAATGGCACATGCCTTTCTTTTATCCCAGCATTCAGGAGGTAGAGGAAGGCAGATATCTGTAAGATCAAGGCCAGCATAATGTACGTAGTGAGTTCCAGGTCAGCTGGGGCTACAGGGATACCCTGCCTCAAAAGTCCAAAAAAATTATAAAAAAGAGACAGTTCTAATATATCAATATATTACCATTGACTTCTTAATTGTATCAAGTGAACCATACTAATATAGGATATTAATAATAAAGAAAATAATGTAAGTAAGAATTCTCTTCACACCAAATTTGAAGACTTTTCCCCATAAAACTGCTTTAGAAACAAAGATTGTTTAATAATAACAAAAAAAGGCAGAAACTAAACAACCCCCCCAAATGCTTCAAAGAACAGTTAGCATCAACTTTCCAAAAACAATAGGGAAACCAATGAGGTTCTTGTGATGAAGGAATGTGCATTTTTCCACGTGAAGGACTCTGTTTCTTGACCATTTACAGGAAGCCATGGTGCTTGCAAATGAGTAGACCCCATGACTTTTTGTCTAACCATCTAGATGGCCCACTCCAGGCTTATTGTCATTTAGAAATACTTTACATGTGTGGAAAATTTTAAATACTTGTATAACAAGTTCTTCCATATATAACAAAACATGGTAGTAGTTAGGTTTTGCATTATTTATAGCACTTATTCAACTGCATTCAGTTTTATTGTCTTATTAGTTATTGATCATCATAGTTTATCCAATGAAAAATTATTTAGCCTCAATAAGTTTTATAATCTATTGTTTCCACATTACAAATATAGTTGCAATATTTATAGGCAAAGATATTTTTATACTCTTAGCAACAATGTATAACAACATAAAAATATCATCCAATTAGAACCTCGAAGTCCTAAAGTTATGATAGCAGATGACAAAAATAGACTAAATGCCCTAATATAAAGTTGTACTTTTAAAAAGTAGAGCAGAAAATGTTATCTTCTCTGACTATATATGGGGAAAATGAAAGTATCTTGATTTTTATTCAAAGTTGCTGTTTCTTTATAAATTTACGCAAACAAAAGAAGGTGGTAATGGGTAAATAGAGGAAAATGTAGATTACCAACACATATACATATGTATATACAAATCAATTATCACTGTCTTTTTCATTATTTTATGTATATGAGTGTATTGCCTGTATGTATGTAAGTGCACCCTTCTCCTGCAATGCCCATGGAGGTCAAAAGAATCTGTTGGATTCCACTAGAACTGGAGTTATGGATGGTTGTTAGCTGCCATGTGGGTACTTGGGAATTGAACCTGGATCCTATGCAAGAGCAACCGGTGCTCTTAAAATCTGAGCCATCTCTCCAGCCCCAATTATTACTGTGTTAAATTTGTTGATTCTAGAATACTATAGAGGTAATAGAGATGAAGATTCAGTGGTCAAGAGCACTGATTGCTCTTCTAGCCAACCCAAGTTTGATTCTCAAAAGGCAAAACACTAATACGCACAAAAATAGCAATAATAAATGTAAAAAACAAACCTGTTAGAATACTATAAAAGTGTGAAACTATTGGGTGCCAAAGATTTTATTTTATCTAAGTGTTTTTCACCAAAAATTTTTATTAAACTTTTGTTCATTTCATGTGATGTCTTGATCATATTTAGACCCCCTGCCCTACATTCACCACCATAGCACCCCCAACAGATTGCCTGCATTCTGTTATATATGGTAAGCCTTATGGAGTCACATTTGTCTCCCCATATGTCCCTTGGTGTGAGTCCATTCACTGGAGCCTGGTCATCCTATCTAGTGTCACTCCCTTAAAGAAGACCAACTCTCAGAGATCCAAAACTTTCATAGTTTTTATCTCTGGAAATCAAATTTTACTTGCATGGCTCTGGCAGTCAAAGCAGGAAGCCTCATGGTGAAATGCAATTATATTGCTCTCTATCTCCAATTCCCATTCTCCTAGGGAGCAGGCACTGCCGGATCCTAGCCTCAGCTGCGTTGACTTTTACTCTGTTCCAGGCTTCTCTAGTCTTTCCTCTGATGAATGAAGAAGGTGCTGCCCCACTGGAGAAAATGAGCATTTTTCTCTTTTTTTTTTCAAGAAATGAAACTTGGGTAGATTTCTTTGTAGATTGAGCTGAAAACACTAGAATGATTCCTGTATCCAATATGTTAGCACCATGTCTTTGTGGGTCTCAGACAACGGCAGTGAGTTATAACTATAAAGATGTCTAGAATGAACTCCAAATCACAATTACTTTGGGAA
>NW_008360331.1:8155596-8156512 GCF_000622305.1 Nannospalax galili | reverse complement strand
ACTTTTAACTTTTATTTTATGTGCATTGGCTGCATGTGTGTAAGCACATCCATGTTGTACAATGCTGGCAGAGGTCAGAAGAAGGCATTAGATTACTGTGGAATGGAGTTACAGATGGTTGTCATGTGGGTGCTGCAAATCAAATCCGGGTCCTCTGCAAGACCAGTCAGTTTTTTTTTTCTAGTTTCTTTATTATTTTTATTACTTTTATTTTATGTGCATTGGCTGCATGTGTGTAAGCACATCCATGTTGTACAATGCTGGCAGAGGTCAGAAGAAGGCATTAGATTACTGTGGAATGGAGTTACAGATGGTTGTCAACCATCATGTGGGTGCTGCAAATCAAATCCGGGTCCTCTGCAAGAACAGTCAGTGCTCTTAACTACGGAGGCATATCTCCAGCCCCTTTTCCTAGTTCTATAAAGAAAGAACGTCATTTGAATTTTGATGGAAATTTCATTGACTCTATAAGATTGCTTTTGGTATTCTAATCATTTTCTCAATATTAATTCTGCCAATCCCGGAGCACAGAAATCATTTTCAATGACTTGTTTCCTTAAAAAGTATTTTTCTAGTGTCTTAAAAATTTCATTATAGAAACATTTCATATAGTTATTTTGGCTATTACTAAGTATTTTTGTGATGCTATTGGGAATCAGATTTTTAAAACTATCTTTCTTAGTAAGTTCATTATTAGAGTATATAAAAGCTACTGCCGTTTGTATGTTGGCTTTATATCCTGAAATCTTACTGAAAGTATTTATCAGAATTTAAAGTTCCCAGTCAAGAAAACTAAAGTAGAATGAATCACACACACACATGCAAATACAAAAGGATTACTATGGAAAGAAGGTATAAGTTTGTAGGAGTGCAGGAAGATGGATAGGGGAGAATAGGAGCAACTTAAAAAATATAT
>NW_008360331.1:8149695-8155368 GCF_000622305.1 Nannospalax galili | reverse complement strand
ACATCCCTTTATTACCCCATCCAATTAAATGTAATATATATAATTACATATCCATAGACTAGATAGCATAAAGAGAGAGAGAGAGAGAGAGAGAGAGAGAGATCAAAGATAGATAGAGCCTGTGGTTATATAGAGTCTATAGTGTGACACTGTTCTTAGTACCACATGAATAAATATCTGTTCATCTCAGATAGGGAACCACAACAGGGCAATGTAAGGATTCCTCCAAAATTCAACTTGGTGAACCACTGAGTTTTAGTGATGTTACTTACAGGAATACAGTTGAGGAGTTACTTTCAGGGACAGAAATGACTCAAAAATAGCTGCATCATCAAAGCCCACCCAAGCTTCAGTGACAGCTCATGATATCTGGAAATGTGATATGCACTGCACAACCTGCATGACAATTAGAAAGCATCTTTTCCTTGTGGCTCAATTGGTTTGAGCCTCTTCAGACAGCTCTACTGGTCTCATTTCTTGCAGGCAGCTTAGCTTGTCTGAGAGTGATTTTCAGCCCTTAGGACTTATATATGCTTGAAGTGGGAGGGACCTAGTGAATCCAGTCAGTTTTAGGGACATGCTGATGTTATTCAGTTGTTTACTTCCAGAGTTTAAAGATCTTCCCTGCAGGATAGAACGTTTTACCTCTCCTCAAAAAATCATTTCTTTCACCTCCCTTTAGAAATTCTGTTGCTTACTTTCCTTTAGAACATCTTGTTATTTACCCAGCTTCCTACCAGGGAAGGTTTTATCTTGAAGGAAATTGCTTCACGAAAGAGTTGAAAGCAGTAGACAGGTTCACATTATAACTGGAGTTTCCCATACCATTTTAAAAATAATATAGAGGAGCCAGAGAGATGGCAACCTGGTTGGGTTTCCAACACTCGCATGGTGGCTATCAACCATTTGTAACTCCAGTTCCAGGGGATTTGATGCCCCTTCTGACCTCCAGGGGCATTGCATGACATGGGCGCACTTACATGCACATACAGGCAATACACTCATACACATAAAATAAAAGTAATTAATAAATATTTAACATAATATAGAGATCAAGCACAGAAAATATAAGAAATGGTATACATAGTTGATTCAGAGGTTATCAATCCATTTAATAAGTTGTTATCTGAAACTAATGTATCTAACAAGGATAGAATGCATATTTTCCTCAAGATCATATGAAATAGTCACTAAAATATTGTAGCCAGTAAAACAAGACCTAATACATTTAAAATATAATTGCCACTGAGCATTGTAGTGCATGTCTGCATTCCCAGGACTTATGATGAGAATCCAGGGGCATTAGATGTTCAAAGCCAACCTAGGCAATATAATGAGTTCAAGGCCAGGCTGTGCTATGTAATAAGACATTGTCTCAATAATATTCCCCAGCTACCCTCCTCCAATCATAATCAAATTACATAGAAAGCAATCCTTCAAAGCTTTAAGACATTTGTAAATATTTAAAATATAAATAAACTTCAAATGACAGTCTCCTAAAAGTTAAATAAGGTGCACAAAGGTCAAAGAAAATATTTCAAATTTACTGAAACATAGATGAAAATACAACTAATCAAAATTCAAAGATACTCTAAAATCAGTGTTTGTTGCAAATTCATAGTGTCATGCACAATACACAGGAACACAGACAGATCTAATCAGGCAGTGGAGGCTTGCTCATGTGCGCCTGAGGCAGTGTTGGCATCCATCATGGGACCCAAGTCAGCCCAATTAAACAAGGGAAGTGGAGATGAGGAATAGCTAGCAGGTCAGCACTAGATTGAGAACTATTTGAGACTGGTTGCTTCTGGGTAAGGGAGAGTATGACTTACATTAAGACCACTGTATGGGGTGACTAGTCGCCATGGATGCATTTACACTGAAGGAAGTTTGGGTACAAACACCTGAATGAATAGGACTCAGAATGTATGGCAGAGTGCATAGGGTTCGGTGGAGAGTTGTGGAAGGGAGGCATAGATGGGGAGGGGGTCTGGATGTGCATGGAAAATATTGTGTGAAATTTTTTTTTTTGGTCTTTTTGAGACAGGGTCTCTCTGTAGCCTCAGCTGCCCTGGAACTCACTATGTAGACAAAGCTGGGCTTGAACTCACAGAGATCTGCCTGCTTCTGCCTCCTGAGTGCTGGGATTAAAGGCATGCTCCATGTATGAAATTTTTAAAGCTCAATAAAAAATAAATGTAAATATAAAATAAAATTTATAGTCAAATTTTCTAATTTTGAAAACCAGGGAAAAAATTACAGGGTTTGTTTGTTTTTGTTTTGTTAGACAGGTTTTCACTGTGTCATCCTGTCTGTCTTTCCTCCGGAGCTATAGGATTAAAGTAGTGTGCATCCATACCTGGTTATCAATTTAATCTTAAAGAAAATAAAATAAATGTTAAAAATTACAGAATATACCAAGTAAATTCAAATCAGTAAATTAGCTAAAATCTCAAAAGTGTAAGTCCTTGATGATATCAATAAAATTGATACATATTTTGCAAGGCTAATACAAAATAGACAAAGTTTACTAATGCCATGAAGAGTGATAATGATACCATGGACAATTAAGGAAATCTAAATAAACAAAAAGCTATCCTGTATTCATGGTTTAGAGCCTGTCCTGTGTGTAGATGACATTTTTTTCAAACTTGATCTATTACTCTGTATCTAATGCACTCCTAACTAAAACCCAAGTAACTTATTTTGTAGGCAGCAGCAAAATAGTTCAAAAGCTTAAATGGAAAGGGAAAAATAGAGATTCAAAATAATATTTAACACAACAAGTTCTTGACACTCACCTATTTTAGTTACTGAAAACGCATACAACTTGAAGACCCTGTCATAACAGTAATAGAGTAGTGCTTTGTTGAAATAATCGACCCATGGAAGCAACAAAGCAACACCAAGCCAATAATCAGGCTATAAAAATACATTCAAGAGATCTTTTAAAGGTAACAAAGGCAAGATCAAAGGGTAAATGTTCTGACAAACAGTTCTAGAATAATATGGTGTCTGAATGCTAAAAGCAGACAAATAATCAAAACTCAAACAAGCAAAAATTCTACAACACAGATTCACAGAACTTTTGCTAAATTTGACTGAAAAATAGATCAAAGACTTAATGCAAAACACTAAAGAAAACAACAGAAAAAAATCTATTTGATTGTTTACCCAATGAGTTTTAGACATAATACACAAAATATAACTATTGAAATTGGACTTTGCGTCTTGACTCCCTGTACCTGAACCAGCTACATACTACTGCTTCTAGGCCCAGACCTACTCTGTTTAGTTTTTTGGTCCCTCTGCATGTTTTCCCTATGTCCTCCTTGGGCCTAGGACCCCCTCCTCTTCCACCCACAGGAGACCTCCAGACTAGTTTCCTAGCTAGAACTCACCAACTGCATCTTAATCCCCCTGCAACCAGACCAGCTACATTCTTCTGCTCCAGGGCCCACTCTGCCTACCTTACATGGACACTTCCCATGTTGTCTCTACCATGACCTTAGCCCTAGGCTCCCTCCTCCTAATCATCCTGCCTGAGATCTCCTGCCTCCTGAGTAGCCTGTCGGAATCTGGCCACTGGATCTCCATAGTCTAGGCCTAATTCTAGAAGATTTTATAGGAAGCAACAAAATAACTCAAAAGATTAAATGGAAAGAAAAAAAAAACCAAGAATGCCAAAATCATATTGACTAGAATCAAGTTCTTCCCCCTCATCCTTACACTTACTAAAAAGGTGTACAATTGAAGAGCATGTCATAACAGTAATATAAAGAGCTAGGAGACATCCTGTCAAAATCAAAAATCAAAAGTGAGAACCTGAAATACCAAAAGTACAGACCAACTAAATATTCAGATCCAACCAGAAAACAACCATGGTACATTAACAATATAAACAGATCCAAAGTTCAACTAAACAGAGGGAGATTAGAATTTCATATCTGACATACAAGCAGCAAAAGAAATATACATATCTAGACCACAGTGATGAACCAAAATTAATATGAAAACCCAAGATAATATGTCCTCACTATAACTCACCAGTCTTAAAGAAGTGTACTACAATGAGAACGATCCACAGGAACTCCAGGATGCAGAACTTAAAAGAACAATCATAAACATGATCAAAGACTTCAATGACTTTAAAGAACACCCCCCAAAATCAAAGAGCTCAAAGAGGATAAGAGTAAATCCTTGACTGAAGCCCAATAAAATGCAAATTTATGGATAAATGTTATGAGAAAGATAATTCAGGACTTGAACAGTGAATTAACAAGAAGTAGAAATGTTGATGAAAACTCAAGGCAAAATGAAGATGGAATGAAAAATTCAATAAGCCAGTTTGTAATCACAGGAGAAAACCTCACAAGCAGAAAGAATGAAATGGAAAACAGAATATCAAGACTGAATGACAAAGATGAAGAAATAGACCACAAAAGCAAAGAATATGAATTTCTTAAAAAAAAACATAGGAATGGAATATGCAGAAAATGTGCCTGGTACACTGTACCATAGACTGAGAGAAAGGAAAAGAATATCAGGACACTGACACTGACCAGATCTTTGCAGGATTATAGAAGAAAATGTCTCTATATAAGGAAAGACATACCTAAACAGATGCAAGAAGCACATAGAACACCAATTAGACAGGATCAGACAGAACACCAATAAAATAAGAACAAACAGAAACTCCCAGTGACATATCATAGTGAAATCAGTAAATGTAAGGAACAAAGAGATGGTACTGATAGATGCTAGAGAAAAGTAAGAAGGTACATTTAGAGGAAAGCTCATCACAATTACAGCTGACATTTCAGTGCAAACTAAAAAAGCCAGAAGATCCTGGATCTAAATATTTGTTGTTCTAAATGACTTTTCATTCCAACCCAGAAAGATTCACCCAGTAAAACTATCATGGTCAAAAGGGTTAAAAAGATCTTCCATGATACAAATAGGCTGACAGAATTCATACCTAACAAAGCAGCCCTATAGAGAATAGTTGAAGTTGAACAAAGGACTGAAAAAAGAAATAACCATACTCAAGAGGTTACAGAAGGAAGAAAATTGATGATATAAAGCACAAAAAAGACAAAATAAGACTAAGAACAGAAACAAATGACAGCAACCAATACTCACCTTTCAATAACTCTAGATACCAATGACAGTCCCAAGTTAAAAGACACAGGATATTTGAATAGATTAAGAAACAAAATCCATCTATGTGTTGCCTTCACAAAACTCACCTTAACTCCATGGATAAGCACCACCTTAGGGTGAAAGGATAGAAAAAAATATACCAAGGAAATGACATTAAGAAACAAGCAGGAGTGGCTGGAGAGATGGCTCAGTGATTAAGAGCACTGACTCCTCTTGCAGGGGGCCTAGGTTAGATTCCCAGCACCCACGTGGTGGCTAAGAACCATTCTTATCTCCAGTTGCAGGGGAAACCAAAGTCCTCTTCAGACCTCCACAGAAATGCACGACATGGATGCACTCACATGCATGCAGGCAATACACTCAGACACATAAAATAAAAATAATAAATAAAATATATTAAAAAAGAAACAAGGAGGAGCTGATATTCTAGTATGTGACAACATAAATTTATAGTGAAAATTAAATAAAAGAATAAAAATAAATTGGTTTATCTGGGACAACTGTATAGTC
>NW_008360331.1:8148799-8149598 GCF_000622305.1 Nannospalax galili | reverse complement strand
TTGGCCAGGCTATCCCAAGAGACTCCCAGACAGTAACCCAGCATAAAACTGGGAAAATGAACAGCAGATCCCAATCTTATCTAAAATAATATTGGCAACTGATTTCTGCTAGATGAGGAAGAGCTGATCTTCCTAAAGCAAGGAATTCTAGATAGGCTGAATAGCTTCAGCAGGTGGCCAAACACTGGGGAACGGCTGGGGGTGCCAACAACACAGTGGACAGTAACAGGGATGACAGATTATATGGTCTCCAGTGGGGTTGGGGGAGCTATGGGAGGGTGCCATGTGGGATGTAGGCATATAGATGAATAAAATTGTTTGGGATGTTCTGTATGAAATACATACAAAATAAATAAAAAATAGTTATATTTGAGGAAGAGGCATAAAAATTTGCTTCATGTTAACTAGTAGAGGTGAAACACATTACCACTGAAATCTACCTGATGATTTTATATCCATTCTCAGGTACCAAGGATCTCAGAAAGTAACTGACTGTGATTAGCAATAATCAGATACATAGAGATTAGAGATGCATGTGCAAACGTGTTAGTAGCATTAAAAATTCATTTTTCTCTATGAAACACATATTTTTTAATGAAATGGAGATCTTTTTTTAATTATTTAATAACCACATGATTAGAAGCATTTCATTACAGCATTAACATATTCAATAACAATTTCCAGAGCAAAGATGCTTCTTTTTCAAAATTAGCTGTAAATTTTGAGGTTCACAGTTAAATTAATACAGTTATACAATATTGAACTCAGTATAACCCTTATACTGAGACATAAAATTGAC
>NW_008360331.1:8133089-8146972 GCF_000622305.1 Nannospalax galili | reverse complement strand
ATTTTAAATAGTAGAAGTGATAAACATTACCAGTGAAATCTACCTGATGACTTTATATCCATACTCAGGTACTAACGATCCGAGTGTAACTGACTGTGACTAGTAATCATCAGATACATAGAGATTTAAGACGCATGTGCAAACATCTAAGTGTTAGTAACATTAAAAATGTAGGGAACAGCATATTTTAAAATGAAATGGAGATCTTTAAAGGGTTAAAACTCCTTCAGTTTTATATCTTACAGTGTTTATACTGACTTCAATATTGTATAACAGTATAAATTCAACTGTGAACCTAAAAATTTACAGCCAATTTTGAAAGATATGCATCTTTGCTCTGGAAATTGTTATTGAATATATTAATGCTGTAATGAAATGCTTCTAATGATGTGGTTATTAAATAATTTTAAAAATAATAAAATAAAATAAATTAATCAAAAGAGAAAAAATGTCATGGCATGCTGATCAAGGAAACAATTGACCATGTAGACATAGCAATTATGGACATGCATGCACCAAACTGTGGTGTACCAACTTTAATAAACACAGTACTACTGCACATCAAGATACAGATTAACCACGCTCAGTAATAGTAGGTGATTTCTGGGGCTGGAGAGATGGTTCAGCGTTTAAGAACACTGAATGTTCTTGCAAAAGACCCAGGTTCGAATCCCAGACCCGCATGGCAACTAACAACTGTCCATAACTCCAGTTCCAGGGGATCTGACAGCCTTTTCTGTCCTCTGTGGGCATTGCACGACATGGGTGCACTTACTTACATGCAGGCAATACATGCATAAACATAAAATAATTAAAAATAATAAAAATATTATTATGTTATTTCAATACCCTATATTCCCGAAGATAGTTGTCACCTGGACAAAGAATAAGCAGATGAATACATGAACTTTAGCATATCATTCATCAAATGGACCTAACAGACATCTACAGGATATTATATCCAAGAACCAAAGAATACACGTTCTACTCAGCTGTTCATGGACGTTTTCTTAAAATAGAACACATACTAGGGTACAAAACAAACTTCAACAGATGAAAAAATTGAAACAATTCCATATATTCTATCATCTATGATTTCTATGTCCTCCCTCAATAGTTTATTTGATTTCTAATCATATCAGAGTCTTTATAATCCAATAAAATTCCTCCAAACCCATCAACCAGAAGCCAAGTTTTTAGCCGATGGCATTTAAGGATACAATTTAGATCCAAACTATTTCATGAATTATTTGGGGGGGTTGTTTTATTTTATTTTTTATTTACTTGTTTTTGAACTCTTGCATTCTGTTACTACAAGGTGTCTTAGATTCATCTTGTATATGAGTCTGTTTCAGTTGGAGAATTAACCAGTTCTCCAAGGAGTCATTTTGTAGTAGAATCTATTGGAGATTGATATGTGAGTGATACTGACTATGACTATTTTAAGGCAAAATTAATGTGTATATTTAACTGGCATATAATGCATATGTCTAAAACTTGGAAAATACTTTGTTTTGTTCCTAGAACCTTCCTCTCTTTTACTATGTTTCCTAGCAACCATGAGGTGAGCAGCTTTGCTCCACTACCTGCTTCTCATTGTAATGACCCAGACTTACCACAGTCCCAGGAACAACACAACTAGAGGCTGAGAGCTCTGAGACTGAGAACCAAATTAATTCTTTTCTCCATTAAGTTTGTCACAGTGATGGAAGATGGACTAACACTTTACAATGGCAGAATGATGGGAGAATGCCAAAGGGTCATACAAGTAAGCTGAAGGGATGCTTAACCGTCAAATGGAACATGATTGGCAAGAAAATTAATGAAGCAAAATCATGTTATAAACAAATGTGTAAAACAGATATCATTATCAATAAACAATAAATGTAAATAAATAATGTGTAATATAAAAACTTTCCATGTAGAAAAAGTCCAAATAATTTATATAAGCATTTTTATCCCCAATTAAAAGAAGTCTTACATGTTGGGTTAGGATAGTGACTTTCTTCCAAAAGGTGCCATGTGAAGAGAGGAAAAAAGAGTTAAGAAAAGAAAACTGTGACAAATATGATCTTGGTCAGATGATCAAAGTTTGAATGAAAAGCCACAAATCACATTGATGATTGCATGTGACCTGGATATTGTGTTATCTTTCCAAAACTAAGTAAAATATATATCAGTCTAATCAAATGGTGGACATCACACAAGTCCAAAATGAGGGACATGAGCAATATTTCACCAAACCTTCAATCTTATGAGTAATAACTAATATCTAAGGAATTCTTAATGCCAAGAGGAGTTTGAGTTGACATGACTATTTAAAGTAAACTAGAATCCTGGATGGGTTGTCAAAGCAGAAAAGAACATTAGTTTAATTCAAGAAATTCTGAATAAATTAATTTTTTAATGGAAATAATACAATAATAGCTAGACATTAATGATAACATATACCACATTGAACTAGATCAAAGAGCTTTTCTTTAGTATCTGCATAATGCTATCATAAAAGAACTCTTAAAAGTTTATCAAACAATTGTATATGAAATTAATATATAAAATTCAGTCACCTTGTGATTCTCATTCTTCTAATTCTAACTTGTAACATCACACAGAATCTCACTCTACTTCACATCTTCAAGTAGAGGTTTCCTTTCAAGGGAAAATTTATAACCTTGTTTCTCAAGAAAAAATTATTTAGTACAGAACATAACTACAAAGTTTTGAGAGATTGATCTAATTCTTCATGTTTTGACAATGGTAAGTCCCAGTGAATTCTTTCAAACAGTAGAGACTTCTACTGCAGTTGGGACTGTACCATCATTTCTAATTTACCCTGCACTAGCTTCTCAAATGTCTGCTTGCAGCTAATCTCAGGCACTTTTATTTTGGATAGTCTATGTGAATTAGAAGGATGTTGCACATCTTCTTTCAAGATACAGAATTAGGTCACTGTCCTTCATCCAGTGCCTTGAACATTGCATTGGATTCTAATGGAATGTAAGTGAAATTTTCACCCTTCTATCTGAAACATCTTCCATGTCTTCCATTGGGTTATCTCAGAGAATCAGGTTTCTAACTCAATTTTTTCTTTCTCTATTTCACCTTCTTGACACCAATCATCCTACTCTGTGACTGCAATTTACTAAAAATTTATTCCTTATTTTCCTGTCAGTTATCAGTGTCTCTCCAAGGGCTGGGTACCTGGCATAGAAGATAAACCCTCTTCCTCAAGCAGGAGATTCTCTTTCCTGTTCATTTATTTGTTTCTCCTTATCTTGTATCATTTCAACTTTAAATGCATTGGTTGCAATTAAGGTCTATTTGATTTCATCATTACTATGTGCAAGCATTTATTCATCACAATTCACAACATGATATGACATTTTCCTGTTGTCATCTTCATTTCATTGATATCGTTAGGCCGTAGGCCTGATAGAAGTAAGGCAATGGGTTTTCTTAAGGAAAGTGAACTGGGGATAAAAATGGTGTTTTAAACCTTAAAATGCATGAAAATTTCCCATGGACCTTGTTAAAACAAAGATTCTGACTTAAGTAGGTCTGTGGTGGAGCTGAAAATTCCATATTCTATACAGATCCTGGTAATGCTAATACATTGGATACAATTCATTAGAAGATAGCAGTTAACAAATATAGTTAAACCCCATATAGCCAAGTCTATACTCCTAAAAGTGTAAAAAGAAAGAAGGGCATTATGACAGTGTGGAACCATAGAACTTTAAAGAGAGGGTAAAGGCTCTGAATTGCTCCATTCAGTGTTGAATTACTTTACAAAGAGAATGAACCTATAAAAGGAGGGGTTGGTGCCATCACTAGCAGCCTCAGGAGAATATTGGAAAATGATGCTCAGCAGAAAAGCTGACTTACAAATGATATTACCACTTTACTTAATGAAATGATTCTGATATAATTTCTGAATGTTCTCTATATTAGTTACCTTAACTTACTAAACTTCTAATTACGGCTTCAAACTACAGTGTGGACATAAATTGGCCTTGTAATATTTAAGAAATCTGCTAAAATAGTTTTGGCTAAATGAATAGGTTACAGTTTTCAGTGTTGGAAAGACATAAGGGCAATAGCATTGAATTTATCACTTTTCTTTTTGTTGTGACCACATACCTGATAAGAAGCAACTTAATGGAGAAACACAGCAAGTCTACCTTTTGGCGGGGGAGATGTGCTACTGTCTCCAATTTTAATAGTTAATCCAATTAGCATAGGTCAGTCCTCTGGCCAAGGGACCACTCCTCCAGAAGATGAGTCTACATTAAGCTATGCTAAAGCTATAAGCGGAGAACTATTCCTTTAATGTGATAATAGGTTTTTCCATCCAAGAATTCCTGCCGCCTTGCTCAGTCACTCCAGGTTGCAATGAAACTCTCCTGGATCTGCCAGCCTTTCTGAGCCATAACCTTTCATTTTCCTTTCTTCTGTCTTTCTTTTGGATGCTGGAAAAAGCCTAAGTAAGCTTTTTCTGGTGCTTGTTTGGACTTCTTAACTTTTTCTCTGATGCTCACATCCCCAATTTGTGGCTGCTTGTTTGCTGTGTGGCTGACCTCCATGTTGGCTTCATTCAAGCAACCTGACTTTCTGTTTGTCTTCTCTATTATGCTCTTCTGGGCAGCGGCTGAGTTTTCACAGCTACTGAGAGTTACACCATGCTTGCCTATGTTTTACTTTTTTTAAAATTTTTATTTATTTATTCTCTGATGCTCACATCCCCAATTTGTGGCTGCTTGTTTGCTGTGTGGCTGACCTCCATGTTGGCTTCATTCAAGCAACCTGACTTTCTGTTTGTCTTCTCTATTATGCTCTTCTGGGCAGCGGCTGAGTTTTCACAGCTACTGAGAGTTACACCATGCTTGCCTATGTTTTACTTTTTTTAAAATTTTTATTTATTTATTTATTTTATTTTTTAATTAGAAGAAGCATTTCATTACAACAGCCTCGTGATTGCACAGCAAGCATTTTACTGCCTGAACCGTCCCCCCAGCCCTGTGTTAGTACTTTTTTGTGTGTCTGCTCTTTCAGAAGACAGTATGGTCTGTGAAGGCAGCTACTCTGGCGTTTCTTCACCTAGCACAGAGTAGCATTTGACCAACACTTGTTGAAAGAGTGGAGGGACTCTTGCTTTACGCAGCCAAGTGCCATGTGCTGTGGGCCTGTGTTCTCCACACTCTCTTTTGTTCAGACTTGTTGAGAGGTGGTTCTATCTCCTTCTAGTCCATGGACTCCCAGGCTATTCTGTTGAGTCCTACCCTGGTCTATCCTGTGCCGTTCTATCCTGACTTCTCTACTCCAGTTCCAGCCTGTTCTGGTGTGGCTGAACTAGGTTAGACAGTTCTTTGCCCTTCTATTTTTGCTATACTGGTCTGTTCAGCTCCACTCTGCTCTGGACTTTTCTTCTCCACTCTATCTGTGCCATACTGTTTTTCTTGACTTTTGTCCCCCACATTACATCTTGTTCCAATTGACTCTTTTTCTTTGATTCCTTTGGCCTCATGTTACGGCAGTGCCTGCCTCAAGACTTTTGGGGAAACCCTACTACTATGGTCAAGTAACTTTTAGCTATATATATGTATGCTCTTATGAAATTATATTGGCCCCTTTAATCTTTGGTTATACTTCCTTTTTGGGTATTTAAGGACATACAATTGGACCAGATAAACTGATTTGTCTATGTTTTACTTTTAAACTGTAATGAAATTATCCTCAAGCTTCAGTTTGAGCCTGTTCATAAATTCTTTTTTTAACATGACTAATAATCCCCAGAGGGAACCCAATATTACCAGTAATGAGGCAACTAGGGTGACAACCTGCCCATAATCTAAGGTAACAGACGTATTTACCTAGGCTTGTGACTTGAGGAGAAGGGATGGCAGAGGAGCAACTCTCTGCTGTAGTGGCAGGAGCATGAGGCTGCTTGGTCAAATCTAGGGATAACGTGAAGCAAAGAGCTGATTACTGGTACTCAGTTGGCTTTTCCCTTTTCCCTTAGCCTGAGATCCTGAAATCTGGGATGGTGTGGTCCTTTCAGCATAAGTATTTCACAATCAGTTAATTCTCTCTAGATATACCTTCAATGACACATATATAGGTGCAATTAATTAATACTCTATGTTTATATAAGTCCCATCAAGTTGACAATCAAACTAGCCATCACAATCCACCCCTTGTCAAATTGACACCCTGAACATCATTTTAAATGTTAACATTTTATCTCTGCCCCTTCAGTCTCATGGTAACCTCAAAGTATAAAATGCATTTAAATCACTTCTAAACATCCCCAAAGTCTTAATAATTATTCCAACATTAGTCAAAGACTCAAGTTCAAAGCCAGCTTTGAGACTCAAAGTAGTCTTTTAAGCGTGAACCTTTATAAAATTAAAAGTAAAAATAAACTATTACATGTTTGTCCACTACAAAATTTTACAAAATAAATATCCCCATTCCATAAAGGATGAAAGGTGACATGGTTAGTAAAGATTGGACCAAAGCAAGATAAAACCCTACAGGAGAAACACCAAACCCTAGAGCTTAGATTTGAGCATCTGGGCTCCATGTGGTATCCTGTGAGCTTTGACTGACTGGGAAGGTCTATGACCTACATCTGTTGCTTATGGTGCCTATGACCTCTCTCCTGGGCTGCCTCCACTCTGTACTTGTGGATCTTCCCTGCCAGTATATCACATTCTTTTTATTCCTTTTTTGTTTGTTTGTTTGTTTCTTTTCATTTCCAGTATACTATGGTCTCTGTTGCAAATTAGGTTTAATTTTATAGCTTCAAACAGCAGTCTCTCAGGGCCTCCACATAAAGAATCTGACTCTGTCACACATGTCCTGGCCTCAGCAGCTTCTGGAACACTGGCATGATCCTGGAATCCCTTACTCTTACTTCTTACATACCTGTAACATTAGCATTACATGGATGAGGGTGTTGTATTTCAGCCTGAGACATATCCTCTCTTCCTTGACCCACGTCTGAAGGAGTCTCTGTCTCTAAGGCTGAATGTAGGGAAATGTTTTGCTAGGTTAGCATTTTCCAGCAGAGTAACCTGAAAGCTCTATCTTTTCAGGCACTGCTCTTTCAAAACAATTTGCAGTGTTACACCCTGTGAGTCTTTATAGGTGGGCTGTGGTCTCTAGGAATCTTGTGTATTATCCCAGTGCTAAGTCCAGAGTTTCTTTTCTATGCTGTAATCCCTTTAACAGTAATAGATGCTTTATCCAAAACTTCAAACTTCAAACTCTCCCCAAACTTCACAGTTTTTATATCTTTCTGTACCCTGTAACTCCAAATAAGAGCAAGGCACAGTAATCATGCCACAGTTTGGATGCTATGTTTCCCTGAAATTTCCTCTGTTGAAACAAAACAACAACAAGAAAACCCAACATAATTCATTATTTTTAAATTCAAACTCATTCAAGCTTTCAGAACAGGAAAGAAGGGAACCAATGTAGCATCATAACCAAGCTGACTGGAAGGAATAACCATCATCATTTTATTATAAAGAGACACTTATGCCTGCCTTTCTTTTTGTCTGGGACACTGTTTGAATAATGATCCCCAAGAAATAGGAATTTCCCACAGGAATCTCCTGCTGGGAAAAGAAAATGCTATGTCTCTGAGAAACCAGAGGAGAAACAAGCCTTCAGGAGGAAGATTTAGAACTTGTCAGATTTGTAGGAGAAATTGACCTTGCAGAAGAGACTTAGAGTTGAGAGAGTGGTGCACAGGGGACCACACCTTAGATTTTATCCTTTTCTATTGAGTCTGAGACCCACATCTCATGGTATGCTCAGTCCCTTCCCCATCCAGACATACCTGCTCTGTGTGAGTTTGTGGTTGCCATGGTACTCTTGTTCATGAAGGGCCTTTGAAACTCATATCCCTCTCTTCCACAGTGCTTCCTGAGTCTTAACAGGGTGGTATAAATATCTTCTTTGGGATGAGCCCTAAGTCATCCTTTATAATCTAGGTATTTCTTAATACAGTCAAGTTGATAATACAATTTAACCATCAGGAATATTAGATCAGCAGATAACAAATTCCCCGTGTCTTTTATACCTAGAGATATTTCCATCAGCTAATTTCATAACTAAATTGAAATTTTGTATTTATATTTCAGTACATTTGAAGATGACTAGTTGTTCTACTATATATTTTTCATTTAGTGTGACCATAGACAAAAACTATCCATTTGTATAGCAGCATGAAAATTCATTAATGGATTATTCTCTATGAGACTTAAATTTTTGTGACACCAGGCAACTGCTTTTAAGATTTCTGTTCAACCAAATGTTAGTTAGATTTTCAGATAGTATTTTCAGATTACAATTTCAGATAGCATAACCTAAGAGTAAAAAAAAAAACAGTATGGGTAGATTTATTCCATTACTCACACTGATTACTTGCAGTGAATATTCAATTGTTTGTTTACGATTTGCATTCCATGTGGGTAGTGTGAAGGCATCATCCACAGTTAATAGCACAAAATAAGGGCTACTTTGCACAATGGATTCAAATGGATTTTTTTCATTCATATGTAATTTATAGTAATGGAAATATTAATGGAACTATAAAACAATATCTTTATTTGTACTTTGACTAATTTCTAATAAATTTATTTGTTTCTTTTTAACATTTGATGGTGAATTACATGTTGTAAATTTAAATGTCTTGAAAGGCTCTCTAAATTTTCTGCAAAGAAGAGCTCTGGTATTAGTACATAAAATTAATGACTGTGCCATCACAAATGCTTATTCTGAATTAGCAGTTTCATTTGATCACCAGATTATAGAGACGTACCAGAGGAGAATGATATAGTATTCATAAAAGATATCTTGAATAACTGACTCAAAAAGAAGCTTCTTTTCTTAATCTAGAGCACCACAGTCCTATATTTTGGTATTTGCACTATTTCTGGTTGTGGCGTTGTCTTTGTACTGGCTATAGCTCTCTTACATCGTCACATTTACAGGCAAGGCCAAGCATTTTCAAGAGAACTAATAACTGGGAATAGAATAAAGCTCTGTAGATAAGCACACTTTAAAAGTTAATAAAATCTGAATCTTAGTAGAACTTGTTCATTTATTCTCCAAAGCATTGTAAGAGCTCAATCTAAATATCAAACAGATTTACCTATTTACCCGCTATCCATACATGCAGGTTGAGACTAGTGCTCCGTATCAAGAGTCTGATTTCTATGTCACCCTGTTGTCGCCTTTAGTTATCAAAAGTGTTCGCAGTCTTGATAGTGCCATGACCAAGTCTAATTGACTTCAAAGGAAATCCAGTCAATGAAAGGAAGCCTTGTACTGGAAGACGATTGTGTCCTGGCAAATCAATGAGGTCCTTGGGACCCTGGATGCTGACAGGGAGTTTCTTATTGTGTATTCTCTCACCTGAAACCTTTCGTATGTATAGTTCATACCCTTATTGCTTCTCTGTGTGTGTGTGTGTGTGTGTGTGTGTGTGTGTTGGCTGCATGTATGTGTGTATATGGATTGTGGGTATTTCTTTGATTTTACAACTACAATTGGATTATGAACCATATTGTCTTACTTTAGTAGAAATATAATTTGAATTTAAAAGCAATTTCTTGAAAATATTGAATTCATAATTTTTTAAAAATATTGTATTTTTTTTACATGTATGAGTGTTATGCCTGCATGTAAGTAAGTATGGAGGACAGAAGAGGCTGTTGGATCCCCTGGAACTGGAGTTACAGAGAGTTGTTAGCTGCCATGTGGGTGCTGGGATTTGAACATGGGTCTTCTGTAAGAAAAGTGTTCTTAACCACTGAGCCATCTCTCCAGCCCCTAATTCATTTTTTTGTTGTGATAATAGCAGTGTATTTCTTAAGAAGTTGTAGTAAGTGATTAATAAAATTCTCATTTGTCCCCTTCCACATACATTAGGAAGAGCAGTATATTAATACATTATTTTCCGTTTGCATCATGACGTGGCCTAATTATGCTTGTTATTATGTGGATTTTTGAATACACATGTAGCTGTATAGAAGTCAATGGTTATAAAGTTGTGGATGGAAAAATATCCTGTAAATTCTGAAGAACTGTGTTATTTAAATAGGAACCGATACTGAGAGTAAAAGTTTAGCCTTTGTTAGAGATTCAATAAGAATCATAACATACAAGCAAAGGTGATGCTAAATATTAGTCTGTGCCATGTATAGATGTATAGAAGATTAATGTGCCATTTCAGCAAGAAATTATAAAATGTGTTCATTATATATGCATTCATATATACACGTGTGTGTGTGTGTGTGTCTGTGTGTCTGTGTGTCTCTGTGTGCGTGTGTCTGTGTGCCTGTGTCTGTGTCTGTGTGACACTTAAGGAAAAAAAAAACTCAGTCATTTTTCAGTGTGCTTATGTTTCCTCAGAGACTAAATTATTCTACTAAGACAATGAGGTATCCTTTTAAAAAATATATTTATTGAGCTTCAGACATTTCTTAACTAAATTTTGACCCCCTCCCACATCCATTCCTTCCTCATTTCCCCACCAGACCTCATGTATTCCACCATACATGGTAAGTCCTACCCAGTCAAGCATTTTTACCCAAATATCCTTCAGTGTAAATTCATCCATTGGACTCTAGTGAGTTCATCTAGAGATCATGTGTAAGGCATACTCCCCCTCACTCAGCAGAATTCAGTCTCCAGTAGTTCTCAGTCTAGGGCTGGCCCACCACCCATTTCTTTCCTCCCACCTTTTGGCATTGTTTAATTGAATTGGCATGGGTCCTGTGCCCAATACCATATTGCCGCAAGTTCACACGTACAAGCTTCCAGTGGCCTGAAGCCACTGCTTCCCTGTGTTCATGAACCAGCCCTGACTCTTACAATTTTTCTGGTCCCTTTTATGCAATGGTCCCTGAGTCATGGGCAGGGGAGGTTCAATATAGGTGTGTTATCAGGGGTACACACATGGCAGTCTCTTATTCTTCAAAACTTGGTCAGTTATGATCTTCTGTGTGCATCGGACTCTGTTGTGTATGGAAGTATCACTGGTGAGAGTTGAGAGATGCATTAGCTTTCTCTCTATCTCTTGTTCTGCTATGTTCTATGAGCCTTAGTGTAGAGGTTCTATTATAGATGTGTTATCTAGTGCTAGGCATCTCTCAGATGTATATTCTCTGTGTCTTACCAGTTATGCAGTACTCTCCATCTGTTTCAAAAAGAATCTTCTTTGATGAGTGGTGTACGGAATGCTTGCTGGAAATATAGGGATCAGAGTTTAGTATATTTTAAGAAATTTCAATTGTTTGGACATTTAAAAGAGATAGGGTTTCACTAGGATCTCTGTCCTCTTTTGCCATGTGTATTTGACTGAGTTTACAGTGCCATCCATGAGTTTACTCCCACTGAGGGACCTTTAAGACCAATTATACATCTGTTGATTTCCCCCCAGATAGCAGTGTCACTACTGCAACAGTAGAGGTATTTTGCCATGCCAGTCTTTCCCTAGGCTTTAGGGTTGGGTTGGACCATTGATGGTTTGACTCCCTAGGAATTTTGCATATCATCATCTACCAATATGATAGCCAAACTTCACTTAGAAGGCTTCTAGGTCAGTTCCTGTCTGACTGCTTCAAGTCCTGTATCCAAAGTATGTCCTGTCTTCAGCAGTAGGGCCTTATCTACTAGTCCTGGGAGATAACCAAGAAGTTTGTCAATAGGCTGTTTTGTTTTGGGATTCTCTTAGACAACTCTTACAAATCATTCAAGGGAGGTCTCCTTTGTCTGGTCCTGTGCTCCTTGTCAAACAGATCCTAGTAAACCTGAACAAAAGCTTTCAAGATCTCTACAATGAAAATTTCAAATCTCTAAAGAAAGAGATATAGGAAGACACTAGGAGATTGAAAGAGCTACCATGCTTATGGATTTGTAGAATCAATACTGTGAAAATAACCATCTTACCAAAAGTAATTAATAGATTCAATGCAATGCCAATCAAAATACCCATGATATTCTTCACAGAGCTTGAAAAAATCATCCTAAAATTCATAAGGAATCACAAAAGATCCCAGATAGCCAAAGTAATAATGTGCAAATAGAACAACACTGGGGAGATCTCATACCAGATCTTAGATTATACTGCAGAGCTATAGTCATAAAAACAGCATGGTACTGGCAAAAAATGGAACACAATAGAAGACCCAAATATGAATACATGCAATTTCTGTCACCTGATATTCTACAAAGGTGCCAAGAACACACAATGAAGGAAAGACAACATCTTCAACAAATGGTGCTAGCAAAACTGGGTTTCCACCTGCAGAGCAAATAATTAGAAACTTATCTTTCACCCAGCACAAAAGTCAACTCCAAATGGATGAAAAACCTCAATATAAAATCTGAAATTCTGAAACTGATAGAAGAAAACATAGGCATCACCCTCCAAGATATAGGCAAAGGAAATGACATTCTAATTCGGACATCAGCTGCTCAGGCTCTAATGTCAACAATCAATAAGTGAGATCTCATTAAACTACAAAGCTTCTCTACAGCAAAGGAAAGAACCAAGAAAGGGAAGAGGAAACTCACTGAGGGGGAGAAAATCTTTATTAGCTTTAATATCGAGAATGTACAAAGAACATAAAAAACATAGAACATAAAAAAGAAATAAGATAAATTACATAATGCAACTCAAGACACTTGAAAAGCAAAAACAAATGGAATCCAAAGTGAGCAGACAAGTAGAAATAACAAAAATCAGAGCAGAAATTAATGTAATAGAAACAAAGAAAACAACACAAAAAATCAATGAATCTGAGAACTGGTTCTTTGAAAAGATAAACAAGGTTGACAGACCACTAGCCGAGTTAACCAAAAGAAAGAAAGAGCACCTCCAAATCAACAAAATCAGAGCTGAAAGGGGAAACATCACAACAGACACCAGAAAGATACAGAACATTATAGGGGAATACTTTAAAAACCTATATGCTACTAAATTTGAAAACCTAAAAGAAATGGACAGGTATCTAAAAGCATGGAAACCACTAAAATTAACCAAGAAAGGTCAACAGCTTAAAGAGACCCATAACACATAAGGAAAATGAAACATCAATAAAAAAAAATCTTCCAACTAAAAAAAGCCCAGGACCAAATGGATTTATAGCAGAATTCTATCAGACATTTAAAGAAGATCTACATCCAATACTACTTAATATATGCAAAAAGATAGAAGTGGGAGGAGAGCTTCCAAATTCCTTTCATGGAGCCAGAATCAATCTAATACCAAAGCCAAGTAAAGACAAAACAAAACAAAACAAAAAACAAAACAAAAAACAAACAAACAAACAAAAAACTATAGACCCATATCCTTAATGAACATAGATGCAAAAATTCTCAACAAAATACTTGCAAACCTCACATGGACACACGTGAAAAAGATCATCTACCATGATCAAGTCAGCTTTATTCCAGAGACACAGGGATGGTTCAATATATGTAAATCAATAAATGTCATAAATTATAAAAATGGGCTCAAAGACAAGAACCATATGGTCATCTCAATAGATGCAAAGAAAGCCTTTGATAAAATTCAACACTCATTTTTGTTCAAAGTCTTAGAAGGAATTGGACTGGAGGGAACATACCTCAACATAATTAAAGCCATATACAACAAACCCACAGCCAACATCATTCTAAATGGTGAAAACTGGAAGCATTCCTAATAAAATCAGGAACCAGGCTAGGTTGTCCACTATCTCCACTCCTTTTAAACATAATGCGTGAAACTGTTGCAAGAGCAATAAGAAGAGAGAAAGAAGTTAAAGAAGTAATAATTGGAAAAGAAGAGCTCAAACTATCCCTTTTTGCAGAGGGTATGATGC
>NW_008360331.1:8127052-8132989 GCF_000622305.1 Nannospalax galili | reverse complement strand
TAAAATATCTTGGAATAAACCTGACCAAAGACATCAAAGATCTCTACAATGAAAAAGTTAAATCTAGAAAGAGATTGAGGAAGACACCAGAAGATGGAAGGACCTCCCATGCTCATTATTTGGAAGAATTAATATTGTGAAAATGACCATCCTACCAAAAGCCATTTATAGATTCAATGCAATGCCAATCAAAATCCCCATGACATTCTCCACAGAGTTGGAAAAAAAGTCCTAAGATTCATATTGAAGCATAAAAGATCTCAAATAGCCAAAGCAACCCTGAGCACTAAAAGCAATGCTGGGGGTGATTATTACACCTAATTTTAAACTGTATTGCAGAGCTATAGTCATAAAAACAACATAGCCCTGGCACAAAAATAGACCTGTAGATCAATGGAACAAAACTGAAGACCCAAATATGAGTACATGAAATTTCATCCAGCTGATATTTGACAAAGGGGTCAAGAACATTAACTGAGGGAAAGACAGCATGTTCAGGAAATGGTGCTGGCAAATTTGGATCTCCACCTTTAGAAGAATGAAACTAAACCCCTAACTTTTACCGTTCACAAAAGCCAAATCCAAATCTGAATGTGAAGCCTGAAACTCTGAAACCGTTAGAAGAAAACATTGGCAATAACCTGCAAGATATAGGTATAGGAAAAGATTTTCTAAACTGGACATCAATTGCTCAGGAAACAAGGCCAAGAATCAACAAATGGGGCCTCATTACCCTAAAAAGCTTCTGTACATCAAAAGAAGCAACCAAGGAAGTGAAGAGAAAATGCACAGAATGGGAGATGATCTTCACTAGCAACACATCTGACAGAGGTTTACAATCCAGAATATATAATGAACCCAAAAACCAAAGAGCCAAGAAAGGAAGTAACCCAATGAAAAGATGGGGTATGGCTAAGAAGCATCTTAAAAAGTGTTCAATATCATTAGTAGTTAGGGAAACACAAATTACAACCACTTTAAGATTTCATCTTACCCCAGTCAGAATGGCTAAGATCAAGAGAACAAGTGATACCAAGTGTTGGAGAGGATATGGGGAAAGATGAACGCTCATCTATTGCTGGTGGGGCTGGAAACTAGCTCACCCCTTTGGAAACCAGTGGAGAACTTTTAAAAACTACAAATGAACCTAGTATTTGACCCAGTTACACCACTCCTTGGCATATACCCAAAGAACTCATCCTATTGCAGGGACACTTGTACATCCATGTTTGTTGCTGCTCTTTCACAATAGCTAAGAGGTGGAAGCAACTTAAGTGCCCATCACCTGATGAGTAGATAATGAAAATGTGGTTCATTTATACAATGGAGTTTTACTCAGCAGTAAAGAAAGATTAAATTATGAAATTTACAGGTAAATGGATGGGACTAGAAACTGTTATAACACAGACCTAGAAAAAAAAAAAGATGTACATTCTCCCACATATGTAGATCCTAGCACCAAATCCTGATAAGTGTGTATGTATGCAGACATAACCACAGGAACCAGGATAACGAAAAGGAACCAGGGAGGTAAAGGAAAAGAAAGAATATGAAAGAGAAGAATAGTAGAAAACATGTATTAATAAGGGAGATATGGATTTAAATGGGATTGTTTTAAGGGGAGTTGGGAGGGAGGGCTATACAAGGAACCTAGGGGATAAAGGGAAAGAAGGAGCTCAAGAGAGCTGGGACAAAAGAAGAAGGGTATTATTAAGGGAGAAATGGGAAAAATGGAAGCACTTTAAATGGGGAAACCATGGTTAGGGTTAGACAATGTGAGAGATAAATAATCCCTAGCTAGTTAAAAAAAGACAAAGGGAGGGACCCATAGTAATACAACAACCTACTGAGAAAATATACACACAACTATGTCAAGGAATATAATAAATGTCTGGGAAAGGTTTATCTGAGAATGTTTGGCCTTTGCCCAAGCTTTATGTACATAGCGGGTAGATATTTAACAGACATACTTTGAGGCCTATACTGATTTGGTCAGAGGGACATAAAGGACAGTTTTTGCTCCTTGCCCTTCTAGGTCAACTAAGTTCCAGGGGACTATGAGCATCTCTAAAAATGTCCTGCAAATGTGGTGAATCACCTGTCTACTTGATCAAGGAGTCCATGGAGACCGCACCAGATGGACTTGAACCAGTGTCCATTGTACAAAGAGGAGGGCTACAGAGGAAATATTTCCTCCATGCTTCCAAATGAAGCCAGCCACGATGGATCAGGACTTTTGACTTATCTTCACATAGAAGGAACTGGTAAAACAAAGTAGAAAAGGGCTCCTCCCAAGTCCGTATGACCCTTGAGGAAAGATTCTCAGAGGACCTTGAGAGTAAAAATAAAAATAAATTGGTTTATCTGGGCCAACTGTATGGTCTTAAATACCCAAAAGTAAAGTGTAACCAAAGATTAAAAGATCTATATAATTCTTTAAGAATCCATGTGTATAGCTAAAAGCTACATGACAAGAAACAATGTTACACAGGAGGTACCTTCCTTTGAGTTGTTGGTCAGGGTGGTTCAAGAGACTCCCAGATAGTAACCCAGCATGGAAATGGGAAAATGAACAGCAGACCCCAATCTTATCCAAAGGAATATTGACAACTGATTGCTGCTAATGAGGAACAGCTGATCATCCTATAACAAGGCATTCTATATAGGCTGACTAGATTCAGCGGATGGACAAGCACTGGAGAATGGAGGGGGTGCGACAACACAGTGGACAGTAACAGGTATTACAGAGTATATGGACTACAGTGGGGGGGTGGAGACTATGGGAGGGTGCCATTTGAGATGTGGGTATATAGATGAGTATGATTGGGATGTTCTGTATGAAATACACAGAAAAATCAAGAAATTTAAAACATGAGTTATATTTGAAGAAGAAGCATAAAAAATTGCTTCATGTTAATTAGTAGAAGTAAAACGCATTACCATTGAAATCCACCTGATAATTTTATGTCCATGCTCATGTGCCAAGGATCTCAGAAAGTAACCAAAAGTATCCAGTAATAATCAGATACACAGAGATTAGAGATGCATGTGTAAACATCTAAGTGTTAATAGCATCAAAAATGAGTTTTTCTTTATGAAACAGTATATTTTAAAATGAAATAGAGATCTTTTTAAAGGGTAAAACCTCATTCAATTTAATGTCTTATAGGGTTTATACTGAGCTCAGTATTGTATAACTATTAATTCAACTGTGATCCCAAAAATTTACAGACAATTTTGAAAGAGATGCATCTTTGCTGTGGAAATTGTTACTGAATATGTTAATGCTGTAATGAAATGTTTCTTGTAATCATGTGGTCATTAAATAAATAATTTAAAGTAAATAATTTAAAAAATGGGTGATAGACCTGAACAGAAATTTCTCAAATGAAAAAAAAAATTTAAAAACAGACTAAGAAGCACCTTATAAAGTGCTCTGCATTCTTAGTAATTAGAAAATGCAGAATGCAGGTTAAAAAATAAAACACTTTAAGGAGGTTAGAAATGGCTCAGCGGTTAACAGCAGTGACTACTTTTGCAGAGGACTCATGTTCGATCCCCAGCACCCACATGGCGGCTATGAACCATCCTTAACTCCAGTTTCAGCGGAATCTGAAGCCCTCTTCTGATCTCTGCTGCATTGCATGACACGAGTGCACTCACATACATGCAGGCAATACACTCATACACATAAAATTAAAAAAAAAAAAAAAAAACTTTAATATTCCTTTTTTCCCCAGTCAGACTAGGGAAGATCAAGAGAACAAAAGACTCCAAAAGCTGGAAAGGATGTGGAGAAAGAGGAACACTCATTCACTGCTGCTGGGAATGCAAACTCTTGCAACCACTATGGAAAGCAGTGTGGCAAACTCTCTAAACTAAAACTGAATTTACAATATGATCCAGTAATACCACTCCTTGGCATATGCCCATAGGGCTCATACTCTAGAGATACCTGTATATTCATGTTGCTGCTCTCTTCACAATAGCTAAGAAATAGAAACAAACTAAATGTCCCTCAACTGACAGGAGATAATGAAAATCTGGTACATTTACACAATGGAGTTCTACTGAGCAGTAAGAAAAGATGAAATTCAGAAATTTGCAGGTAAATGGATTGAGCTAGACTAAGTGAAGTAAAACAAAAACTTAAAAGCAAGGGACTTATGTTGTCCCTCATTTGCAAATTGTAGCACCAAGCCCTTATATGTGAGTGGGTACATTCTAATGTAACACCAGGAGTCAGGAAAAGGGAAAGGATACATGGAGGTAAAGGAAAGGAGTACCTGAGCAGGGGATAGTAAAGAACAGATGTTACTGGTGGGAGGTGGGGAACTTGGGAGTATTCATCAGGTGGAGAGGAGGGAGGGAGGGATATTCAAGGGGCTAAGCTGTAGTGGGGAGGGAAGCCAGGACGGAGGGGGGAGGCAGGTGTTAATGGAGGGAGGTGCTGATAATGGGGTCTCTGGGACTGGGAAGGCAGGAGGAAGACGGAATGGGAGGAAAAGGTGTAGAGGTGAATGAATCTTGGGGGGTTTGGAAACCCATAGGGAAATGTGATGCCCTCGAAACCCCATGATAAATGCACATATAGTGTCTGAACATTAGACAATGGTGCATCTTAGAAATATTACAATAAAATATTCTTTTCAGTTACAGTGGTATTTCCTACTTTACCTTGTAGAATTTTGTCCTTGAAGTATTGATCTTACTATTATATCATAACAAGTTTAGCCATGAAGGGCAATTTAAGGTTTCACTGAGCTTTCTCTGTGCTTTCTTGTTATATTTGATTTCTTTAAACAGATGATTAGTGGTAAGAGTATTGTTTTAATACATGAAAAATTTTATTGTTTCTGGTGATTTGTAATCCTCACAACTGTAGAATTATTTGCTGGTTTTGTGGAAAAGAGGTCATCTCTGTGCATGTGATGCGAAATCAAGAAATCCTTTAGTGATCATATCCATGTTTATCTTATTTTCTAAATATCAGTTACAATTGCTGAATTTTAATATTATATGTAAAACTATCTCATATCTAAAGAGACAGGGCCAGTTCTGCTCCTTTTCATAAAATACTCATCACTGAGGTGAGTCTTATTGCAGAAGAAATATTTAAAAGAAATTTTTTTCCATTTGCTTCATTCAGAAAGGAAAACGGTCATCTGTTCATGTGACATTTTCATAAAATGCCTTGTGTATGAACTTCTAAGCTGAATCTGATGAGTGATCAATTTCTCCAATCTGTTGAGGCACGTTATTCAGGTGTCTAGTCAGCTATGGGCACTGATTCACAGTAGAGAGGGATATGTTTTTCTAATGCTGCTATAACAAACTAGGGTGCTTAGCACAACTGTCTTGCAGTTCCTTGCATTACTAGTGTTGAGTTAGCCAGGCTGTGCTCCTATTGTGTCTCTGTGTAGAATCTTTCGTTCCTTGCCACGTGTTACTCTGCCTAGGTAGGGGCAGCAGTCTTCCATGTGCCTTTGTTTGTAGCTGTGCATTAAGTAAGTGCGGTTCCTGCCTCTGCCTTCACAAGCTACCTTCACTTCATCTTCCCTTTGTGGGTATCTGACTAAGTACCACATATTTATAAAGACGACAGTCATATCTGATTAGAGCCTACCCTAATTATTTTATCTTAACTTGATTAAGTCTATATTTTCAAATATATTCTGAATTACTTGGAATTAGTGCAGGTAGGGGCAGCAGTCTTCCATGTGCCTTTGTTTGTAGCTGTGCATTAAGTTAGTGCAGTTCCTGCCTCTGCCTTCACAAACTACCTTCACTTCATCTTCCCTCTGTGGGTATCTGACTAAGTCCCACATATTTATAAAGACGACAGTCACATCTGATTAGAGCCTACCCTAATTATTTTATCTTAACTTGATTAAGTCTGTATTTTCAAATATATTCTGAATTACTTGGAATTAGTGT
>NW_008360331.1:8122457-8125654 GCF_000622305.1 Nannospalax galili | reverse complement strand
TATAAACATACGAGAGAGTATTTATACCTAGCACAACTAAAAACTAAATGCCAAAGTATGGTTTTTAAATAATTAGATTTGATATAAGAATTTAAACAATTCATAATTTCTACTAATTTCAATTTTAGTCTGAAGAGGATGAAAGGAAAAGATCTGACTGTTTTTACCAGATGTCATCCATTCACTGATCTAAAGAATTCTGTGCAAAAACCCTGTAGAGGTGTATTTGTTTTATATAAATGAGAGGCAAGTGATAGTGTGGTTATATAGTTTTCACTATTCTCAATGAAATTGGATGATACATGCAATTTAAGTATTTATTGTTCTATGTTTCATTTGTTTGCATTGAAATCTAACTCGCCCGACATACTTAATGTTACCGATAAGCATGGATATGCTCATTTAAACAGAACTGATTTGTAATTAATTGTAGTTAATTATTATAACATTCACTTTACATCACAAACATCATAAAATAGAGCTTAATTCATGGGACTGGCAATATTTCCTATATTTAAAATGTTCTTAAAATGCTTCTGTTTTGGTGGTATAATTTATTTATGACTACTAAGTATCATGCATGAACCTCAAGTTAATGATATTTAGAAGTTCTTCATAGGATCCTTTTGAAATATTTTCCACTCATATTGAATGAATTTTGTATTTATTAAGCTTGATTTTTATGTATCCACTTAAAAATTCTGTGCACACCATTTAACCCAAACCAGACCAAGTAATCCTAGGTAACATGCACTCTCTTTGGATGGTTTATTTTTCTGAAGATGGCTGTGTGTAGATATCAACCCTTACAATGGATTTTCTGCTGATAGTGCCTCTCCCTGTCAAATGGTAGATTAAAAGTCATCTATCCTTTTAATCTCATTTATTTTCTTTAAAAATGTTATTGAATTTTTATGCATGTTAATCATATTTAGACTCCCTCCTTTATCTATATCCCCCACATACCCCTTCCATATTTTAAGCATTTTGTCATATATAGTAAGGCCTATGAGGCAAGTGTTTTTCCCCAAATGTCCTTTAGTGTAAGTCTATCCACTCGAGCTTGGTCAACCTACCTAGTGCCACTCCCTTAAGAAAGGCCAACTCCTCCTCACCTGGCAATGATCAGTTGCCAATAGTTCCACAGCTAATGATGGAACTTCTTGCCCATTTTCCCACTTCTGTGTTGTGATTTTTTTAGACTAAACTCAAGTATCTTCAATAGAATTAGTGGAAACTGTATTGTGAACTTTCCTAAAACGGTGAGAGGAATTATTGGTTTTGAGTAGCCTGTCAATTGAAGGTGTGGTATCTGAGTCTTTTGTGCTTAGATAAAGTATCTCAGATATTTTAGCAAAATATCTAAGACTATATATAAAAGACCCTAAAAACTCCATAAGGAAAATTCTAGAGCTGATAAGCACATTCAGCGAAGTATCAGGATACATAATTAACCTGCAAAAAAACGTAGCATTTTATACACCAACTACAAACATTGAGAAAGAAACGAGGGAAACCACCTTATTCATGATAGTCACAAAATCATAAAATATCCTGGAAAAGATCTAACTAATAAAGTGAAAATGCAAAATAAAGACTTTAAGACAATGAAGAAAAAAATTAAAGATGACAACAGAAGATTGAAAAACCCATATGTGTGTTCATGGATCAGTAGGATTAATATTGTGAAAATGACCACCCACAAAAAGCAATCAACAGATTCAAAACAATCCTCATTAAAATTTCAGCACAACTCTTCATAGAAATTGAAAAAATAATATCAAATATCATATGGAAACACAAAACCCAGTACAATTTAAAAAAATCGTGCACAATAAAAGAAAAAAAAACTGCAGGCTTCCCCATCCCTGATTGCAAATTATACTACAGAGCTATAGTTATAAAAGCAGAAAGACTGCCACTAAAACAAACACATTGATCACTGGAATAGAATTGAAGACACAGATTTAAGTTCACACACTGAGGGCCACCTGACATTTTTTAACTAAGGTGCCAAAAATACACTTTGGACTGAAAACACCAACTTCAACAAATGGTACTGGTCCAACTGAGTAGCTACATATAGAAGGATGAAACTAAATCCTTATCTTTCACTCACTCTGCACAAAATTCAACTCCAAATGAATCAAAGACAGAAATTTAAGGGCTGCTATTCTGAAGCTGACTAAAGACAATGTACAGAATACACTGGAGTTACAGATCCAGGAAAAGACCTTCTGAACAGGACCCAATAGCACATGGATTAAGTCAGCAATAGACAAATGGGACCTCATAAACTAAGATACTGTTTGTATAGGATGGGACACCATCATTTAAGTGAAGAGACAGCCCACAGAGTGAGAAAACATCTTTACCAGCTATTCATCAAATTGAGGATTACTATCTAGAATACAGAAAGAATTAAAATACTGAAGATCAAGAATAACAATAACTTAATTAAAAATTTGGGTGAGGAACTAAACTGAGGTGCCTCAAAAGGTGAATCAAAATGACTGAGAAATTTTTTCTAAAGTACATCTTTAGCAATCGAGAAAATGCAATTAAAAGTGTTTTGAGATTTTATCTTATCCCAGTCAGATTGGTAAAGAATCTGAAAAACTAACGATGACAAACACTGGTGAGGATGTGGGAAAAGGGGAATATTCACTACTGATGGGAGTGCAAGCTGGTGCAGCCACAACAGAAATGTGGCCATTACTCTAAAACTTAGAAACTGTTCTACCACATGATCCAGCCATACCACAATTGGGCATAAACCCAAAGGACACAATTTCCTGTCACAGAGACATTGTTTTTATCCATGTTCATTGTTGCACTATTAAAGTTAGCCAGGAAATGGAAACAACCTAATTATCTATTATAATAAATATGGTAATATACTTATCTATTATAATAAGTATGGTATATTTACACAATTCTACTGTTAAGAAAACTGAAATAATGAAATTCTAAGGTGAGTGGACAAAGTGGAAATAATCATTTAGAAGAAGGTAACATAAACTTAAGGGACCATGGGGTTGAGTGCTTCATGGAAAGGAGGGAGAATGCAGCAATATAAAAGAGGAAAAGAGAATAATGAAGTAGGGAATGTTAAATGGGGTGGAATATGGGAGAGCATGGGAAGGAGCATGGATAGGGATAACTAACACAAAAGTTCTTTTAGAAAAGTCATATGG
>NW_008360331.1:8117213-8122363 GCF_000622305.1 Nannospalax galili | reverse complement strand
AAATCTAAAAAAGTTTAAATGGAGTTACCCTATATTGGCGGATAATATTCTTATCCAGAATTTGTGGACTA
Organism: Nannospalax galili; assembly: GCF_000622305.1. NCBI lineage: Eukaryota > Metazoa > Chordata > Mammalia > Rodentia > Spalacidae > Nannospalax > Nannospalax galili. The sequence continues at coordinate 8,122,292 of NW_008360331.1, read as the reverse complement.
GCAACTAAGAAGCCCAATGCCTGGAAGTAACTCTCTCCTTTGAAGCCAGCCTACATAGACCCTGAAGCATTATTGGCTATTGCCCCTGCTCTTGATTGACCTCTAGAACTTCATAGCAAGACCCTACTTCTGAAGACACTACAGACGTGAGTTATGGAACAACCAAGGAAAATTCAAACGGGCATTTATGTTATCTGCTAGCTTTTATGGTGCTACAAGGTGCTATGCATGCTACTGAAAGTGAAAAGTAATCAGCATCAGCCACCTTGCCAAGCTGTGAACCTTGAGAACTTCAATAATGACTGCCCTTACAAGGGCCCACATTACAAGATGGAGCCCACACCTGGCACAGATAAGAGGGCCAAAAACCTGCTGTTAGACAGGTCAAAGGCCTTAGGGGACAAACTATTATTCTGCTAAATAGACACAGCATTAAGCTGATTCACATTGACTTATTGTTTGACTACTATAGATTTATTTACTTACACATAGATAAATGCATCATTCGATTCTTATCAGAGAAGTTTTTTTTTCACTGTAGATGGTGATTAGCATAGAGATCTAAAACTGGTCAACAAGCAGAGAATAAGAGACAATAGAGTGTGTAGCCCTAAATGAGACCTCTATGAAATACCCTCCCTTCCCAAGGTTCAGAGATCATTGAAGAAGAGGGAGAGAAGAAAGTTTAAGAGCTAGAAATGATGGATGAATATAAAACAGACCAAAAACGAAAACAAGTGTTTTCCAGATGGCATGTCTGTTGCACATAATAAATCACAACAATTATTCTAACATGCCAAGACCTATGCAAGTTCAAATCAAACAAAATGCCAGTGTGGAGAAAGAAGTGGGCAAGAAGCAATACTCGAGCTGAGGAATTATTGCAATTGATAGCGTCTGGAGAGAGAGAGAGAGTCAGTTTGCGTTAAGGATGTGACCCACCGTAGGTTGACCAGGTATAGACCGTCACACAACAGAATTTGGGGACACAATGTAGACTTGATGGGCCTTATAAAATCAATAGTAGAAGATATGAAAATGAAAGGGTAGTAATGTCAGGGTGGAGGTAGGGGAAGGGGTCTGAATATGATCAAAATACAAGTCATGAAATTCTCAGTGAATAAATAACAATTTTTAATATGTAAATGTATTTATCATACTTCTGGAGATTAGTTGTTATGATTAAGTGCCTGCACTTTTGTTGCTGCACCCTCCAGAACGATGAATGATGTTGAGACCTTACATGGAAGAAGTAATGGGAAGGCTGAAAAGGGATAAAATCTTCGACAAGGCATTGATTCATTCATGTGTGCTTCTCTGATGGACGCACTCACACTACCACTTGTGGACATAGCACAGTCCATCAACTGGGTTGAGCTGATCTTCCAACTTGAATGCAGGAATCAGATCTTTTAGAAAAGGCACTGATGTTTCTGGTTCACCTTGTCTGAGCCCTTCCCAGGTCTTTCCTTCTTTGCAATGACGGTCTGAAAGATCCTGGAAAGAGATCAACCAACATAATAAGCCTCTGTGGAATTCTTCAAGCAAAATCATTTATGATTTATATCACTAAATCTAGATGGTTCATTATATATTATTTGAATATTAGAATCTTCAGAAAATAAATAGCTGAAAGATTAACATAGGCACATCTGTAAACTGTTATATTTAAAAATTGACTATATAGTAATATATGAAAACTTTTATTAAATTAAAACAAAATATTAGTCATGTAATTATAAATTATATGAAGAATAATAAACTAAAATTGGAAATACAAGGTCACATAATCAACACCTTATTAAATAAAATAAGTCATAATTGGGCAAGCTAATTTCCTAGTCAGTAAAATCAAGCCTGTTGCCCCACATATATATGAGCTCAAGTAATTTAAAGCTTTAAATCCTTTTATCTAATTAAAATAATGATTAGTGGTTATTATTTTCAAAATAATAGCTTTTAATTTATAAAAGCATATGATCTTCCAATTTTCTATATTTATTATATTGCTCATTGACTTATCTAAAAGAATAGTAATGTTTTAATGCATTACTAATGTTTTACAAGATAAAGAAAGCTTTTACAACAATATTTCAAGTTATTCCATTTAATTCAGAACAACTAGGCTGATATTCTTCCCTAAATATGAGTGGTATAGATTATGATAATTCTGATATTGCAATTATTTTATTCCAGGTGTATATGCATCTTAGCAAAAAGCATATTAATAGAGATCAACTACATAATGAAGTTTATTAGTCAGGAATTTCCCCTAACCTATTAATGGCAAGTATGTTGCTTTATGTGCCTACTATCATATGGCACTGGTTTTTTTACTCATTTTCTGCTTCATTTTCTAATCCTTCCTTCTTCCCTTCCTTCCTTTCTTTAGATTGTTTTTAGACAGAGTCTCACTATGTATGTAGTCCAGACTACCTCTAACTTTCAGAAATCTTCTTTGCACAGCCTCCTATGTGCCAGGCTATTGACAGGAGCCACCACACCCAGTGTCCCTTATATTCACAAAGAAATAAACTTGGGCAGGATTTGCTTTAGTTTATTGAACTGGTAAGTTCTGAAACTGAGATTCAAATCCAAGTCATTTAGCTCTAGAGACTTGGCTCTTAAATCTTCATTCTTTACTGCTTCAAAAGAAATAGAAAAATAAAAATTGAGCACGAATTTCATGGACATTCCAGTTTAAATCCAGTGTTCACACATATGGTCTTAGTTAAACTAAATAGGCCACAAAAATCAAGATTCACAAACCTTGGACAGGGACAGTAGGAATGGGACAGGGAACTTGATAGAGATGGGAGGGAGGAGGCTGAAGGGAAAGGAGAATCAGAATGCATTATATACATATACGAAACTGTCAAAGAACAAAATTAATCAATAAAATGGTATTTAGAATATTCACAAGGTCTTTTACAACCATTTTCTTGCGTTATTTTATATTTTAAAGATTCAAGAGTTACATCGATTTGGGGAGGAGAAAATACTTTAAAGCCAGTAGTTAAGCTGTTGTCATAAAATTTATATGAAAGACAAAAATTCCCCTTTATGTATATGATTATGTAAAAGTATTGTTTAGTATACACTGTGAATAATGGATTTGGTGCTGCCTTGCAAAGGACAAAGGAACTAAAGAGACAGCAAACATCCAGCTCAGCTTCCACATGGGGAGCAGCTGTGCCTTGAAAACATTCATTTGATCCCATGGAGTACCAGGACCTGTTCATTGTGCAACAATTCAATGCTGAGAGTGTGTGCACCTGAACTTCTTCCTAACCAGTCCCCGCTCCACAGGCACTTCACCTTGTTCACATAGCTTCAGTGATTACTGCTTTGACAGCACCTAGAATCTTCATGAAAAGGTTTAAGACAATCAAGATCTCTTAATAGAATTCCTCTTTGTTCTTTTATTGACTATACTTGCTGAACTCTTTATAGTTAATCTCATAGCTTTAATAGATAATATAATATTATATGTTAAATGTCCACTTTTAGGATTAATTTACAGAAAGAATATTTAGTCAATGCCTGAAATATCAGAGGAAAGGAAATGACTAGTACAATTCAGGCAAAGACTAAATTTTAAACTAATTTCATGAAGACAGGTAAGAATATTGATACCCCATCCCATCCATTCAAAATGCACTTGATGATCTCATATTTAGCTTCTTCATCTCTCAGTCTTTCCCTAAACTCATTTTACTCTCAGTCCCTCCAATGTCCCTAAGCCACAATTTACTGAAAACCTCTCTAGGAAGGAAAGAGGAATCAACAAGCTTGATTAAAACATTTGTGTAATGCTTTGGTTTCCAGAACTCAGAATTGACTCCTGATTGTAGCAATCACATCGAACCTCCAGAATCAGACAGTACTCCCCTTACCATGGCATTTGACTCAAGCTGAGGTGAATTTTTCACTGCTCATTCTTTCTCACCCTTTCATTTTTGATTGAGAGGTCAGCAGAAGTACATTTAGTTAACTTTAATTCCCCTCAAATAGAGCATCATATGCTATTCTTGCTAGACAAGCTTCACAAATCTTAACTAATTATAAGTACCTAGAATTTATTTTGCATTTTGCTTTGACCTTTCTTGAGTCTCATTAACACTGATTTAGCCTAGTCTATACTAGTTAAACAAAACAAACACAAAACCATAACAAATCAAAACAAGCACTTCAGAGATGTTTGAAGCTGATACATGTGTCCATGTCCTAGACAGTACTGGAAAGATGTATATTTGTTAGCAGAGATGCTATGGATGGGTACATGTGGATGAGTTCATGTCAGTTTGGGGACCAGAATACAGGTTGCAATTTGGAAATGCACTTGTAAAATGAAGTTTATATTTGAGCAGAGGAGATATCAGGAAGAGCAGGGAAGCACAGTGAGCATTGGAGTAGAGGGTCTATTGTACCACTCATTTAACACAGGAAAATCTTTAAATTATAGTCATATTTGGGAGTGAATTATTATTTGTGATTATTAATACCAATGAATATTGGATATGTTTGGAGGAATAAGTACCCAATTCCTGTGTATTCAAAGTATTAAGACATTTAATTATAGCTCAATATTATAGCTATAAAATGTACCTGTAATTACATTTTAAACAATGATTTATGAATTAATATTTTAATTTTCTCAGGGAAAGTTTGATTAGTTGAAGCTCAAAATTTACATGTTTAGAAGACTAAAATAAAGTGTTGAAGCAAAATATCATGTTATAAAATCATAAAATGATTACATTAAAATTTATACTATTTTGTTTATTCCTTGTTATTCAAATCTAATAAGCTTTAGTTCTATGTCCCCTGACTGTTAATGCAAAGTATGACACTCAAAGTAACAATCTTTTAGCTATTTTTGATATGCATCATTCATTATGATAAGACTTGGATACAATTCTCACATTGAGAAAACCAGTGTGAGGTCATCTCTGATGCTGGGAGTATCAACATTCAATGATCAGTGATCAATTATCTGTGCCTCTATGTGTGTGTGTGTGTGTGTGTGTGTGTCTGTGTGTGTGTGTGTGTGTGTGTGTGTGTGTGTGTGTGTGTGTG
>NW_008360331.1:8109128-8116814 GCF_000622305.1 Nannospalax galili | reverse complement strand
ATCATAAAATGATTACATTAAAATTTATACTATTTTGTTTATTCCTTGTTATTCAAATCTAATAAGCTTTAGTTCTATGTCCCCTGACTGTTAATGCAAAGTATGACACTCAAAGTAACAATCTTTTAGCTATTTTTGATATGCATCATTCATTATGATAAGACTTGGATACAATTCTCACATTGAGAAAACCAGTGTGAGGTCATCTCTGATGCTGGGAGTATCAACATTCAATGATCAGATATCAATTATCTGTGCCTCTATGTGTGTGTGTGTGTGTGTGTGTGTCTGTGTGTGTGTGTGTGTGTGTGTGTGTGTGTGTGTGTGTGTGTGTAAAGAACAAAGGTCTTGAGGACCAGATAGAGGTTTAGACAACATGGGGACTGTGTTGACTTCCTGGATGACTTAATTATGATGAACACTACAGAATGTCAGGGAACTGTGAATAAACAGTTAACATAACTTTTATATAAGTCATTATATAAGATGCTTTGGCAAGAAAGCACCTTCTTGTGATTCCCCTTCAAAGGTCCTTGGTCCAAGGGTGCATGCTTTCTCCAGGTTTAAATAAATTATGTTGCATTTGCCAGAGGCTTTGCAAATGTTTTGTCTCCTGCCTCCTTACAACTACCAGTCTCCCTAGCCCCACCCAACTTGGCCCCACTGTTTTGGTGTCATGTGTTTTCATATGTCTATGGATACCAGAAGAGAATATCTGATACTCTGGAGCTAGAGTTACAGGAGGTTACGAGCTGACCAACATGAGTGCTGAGAACCAAATGTGAGTCCACTGTAAGAGCAGTAAGCACTGTTCACAACTGAGATATCACTCCATGCCCTGTATTTTTAAATATAGAGTATTTAAAAGCAGCTGTTTTAACCATAATAGTACTTTATGTTTTGTAGAAACTTAGAAATTTGTTGAAAACAAACCAAAAAATTAAAAAACAAAAAACAATTCTAAGAACATCTGCTAGAGTGCTTTGTGTTAGGTGCTGGATATAAAGAGAAACATTTCAGCTTTGAGTTCTACTGGGGTTAAAGAGCCATTTATCTGTTTTCTCTCATATTTTCCGACCTATGTTATCAGACTTACAATCTCTTGAATATTTGCTGATTTACATCACTTCTGTACGTCCCTGTCCCAAATATATTTCCAATTTTTTGATTCCACAGTTATAGCTTATGTCTGCCCTTTGCTGCATTTGTATAAAACCCTGTACTTCTTAACTTCTCTGACATTTAATGATTGCCAAGGCATGGAGGCAGAGATGAGGTAAAAAGAAACTGAAGAAAAAAAAAAAAAAAAAAAAAAGACTTTGGCAAAATAGGCACAGGAGGGAAACTGGGGACGCCCCTTCTTAATCTGTTAAGTTTCTGAACTCCAGTTAACCAGAAAGACTAAGGGGATATCGAATTACCACACTGAATTCAGATCTTCTAGTTCATATCTCCTATTTATGATTCAAGGACTTTCTTTTCCTCTTAAAGACAAAACTTATGCAGTTTGGGATTCTTTTAGATAGACCCACTGAAGGGGTACTCCCTGTACCCCTTGCCTCACCCTACATCCCTGTTCTGCATTGAAGAATCCAGAGTGGTCTGCGTCCTGATTCCCTATTGGCAATTTGGGTAACCCCCATCAGAGGATGGTGTGATAAGAATAGGAGGTAGGCATTGGCTAGGCATTTAGGGTAAAAAGACCCCAAAGAAATGTAGCCAGTTTCTTGGCTAAAAGTCAATATGTCCTAAGGCCTGTTAGCAACATACTCTGTTCCAAAGGTCAAAAATGTCAAAAGTATTTGGGAGCTTGTATCTAATCCTTCAAAGATTTTGGGTAACCTCTTCAGAGGGGGAAAACGTTGGAGGGGAGGGAGTGGGCATAGACTTGATCAAAACACCTTATATGCATGTATGAAATTCTCAATAAAGTTTTTGTAAAAATTTAAAAAAGGTGTTAAAAGTTTATTTGATTGGTTGGCTGAGGTATTTATCAAAGGATGGCCTACTGTCAGAGAGCTGGAGATACCTGATATCCCTTGGCTTAGTATTGATGAGGGGATTGTAAGGCTCAGGAAAACTGGCATGGATTCACAGTGAAAAACCAAATCCTTCACAAAGGGAGGGCCCAGATGACATGCCTTTTACTGATTTTATAAGATGGAAAGAACTGAGAGAGGCACCAGAACATTTGAAGAGCTTATTTTTGATCTTTTCCTTATGTCAGATCTTACAGTTGGAGATGCTGCTGCTCAACTGAATAAATTAAATGTAAATATAATAGGTGTAACAGACCTCAGAGTAGGGGTCAGGTGGCAGTATTGAATTACCAAAGACAAGGTGAGCATATTTATCATAATGGGCTGCAAAGGCAAAACAGTATCTATAATGGCATGACTCGAATGGACCTGTGGTACTGGCTAATCAATCATGGTGTTGCCAGGAACCAAATACACAAGAAGCCTACTAAGTTTTTATTTGATCTGTATAAGCAGAAAAGCTCTATGACAAATGACAGGAAGTCCGTATTGGATTGTAGCAATAGAGAATCCCACTCAGTCAACCAATTTCCAGACCTGAGACAGTTTACAGACCAGAACCCCATGAATGAAGGGAAGGCCAGGAGCCCTTGAGGAAGAACATTGTCACAGTATGAAAAAGTTATGCTGTTTGCCTTTCCCCATCCTTCCAAAGAGGGACATGTGGCCTTTTACTAGAGTAACTGTACATTGGGGAAAAGGAAATAATCAGACTTTCCACAGCCTATTGGATAATGGTTGACACAGATCCAGGAAGATCCTAAAAAGCATTGCGGCCCTCCAGCTAAATAGAGGCTTATGGAGGTTGGGTGATATATGGAGTTTTGGCTGAAGTCTGACTGACAGTGGGTCCAGTGGGTCCTCGAACTCATCCTGTGGTTATTTCCCCAGTACCAGAATGTATAATTGGGATATACTTAGGAATTGGCAAAATCCAAACATTGGTTCCCTGACCTGTGGAGAGAGGGCTATTATGGTTGGAAAGGCCAAATGGAAACCACTGGAATAGCCTCTGGCAGGGAAAACAGTGAACCAAAAACAGTATCGCATCCCTGGAGGGACTGCAGTAATTAGTGCTACCATCAAGGATTTGAAAGATATGGGGTGGTGATTCCCACCATATCTCCCTTTAGCTCCTATTTGGCCTGGGCAGAGGACAGATGGGTCATGGAGAATGACAGTTGACTACTGAAAATTTAATCAAGTGACTCCAATTGCAGCTGCTGTACCAGATGTGGTTTCCTTACTCGAGCAGATTAATGTATCTCCTGGTACCTGGTATGCAGCTATTGATTTGGAAAATGCTTTCTTCTTGATAAAAGTTCATAAGGACCACCAGAAGCAATTTTCTTTCAGCTGGCAAAGCCAATAGTATACCTTTAATGTCCTGCCTCGAGGATATATTAACTCTCCAGTATTGTGCCATATCTTGGTTCAAAAGGATCTTGATCGTCTGACTCTTCCACAAAATATCACACTGGTCCACTATATTGATGATGTTATGCTGATTGGATCCAGTGAGCAGGAGGAAGCAGACAGTCTGGACTTCTTGGTTAAGCATATGTGCATGAGAGGATGGGAAATAAATCCAACCAAAATTAAAAGGCCTTCTACCTCAGTGAAATTTCTAGGTGGTGTGGAGCATGCAGAGATATTCCTTCTAAGGTGAAGAATAAGTTTTCGCACTTGGCCCCTCCCTCATCCAAGACAGAAGCACAATGCTTAAGTGGGCCTGTTTAGATTCTGGAGGCAGCACATTCCTCATATGGGTGTGTTACTAAGACCCATTATATTAAGTGACTCAGAAGGCAGGTATCTTTGAGTGAGGCCTGGAAGAGGAAAGGACCGTTCAACAGGTTCAGGCTGCTGTACAAGTTGCTCTGACCATTCGACCATATGATCCAGCAGACTCAACGGTACTTGAGGTATCAGGGGCAGATAAAGATGCTGTTTGGAGTCTCTGGCAGGCCCCTATAGGGGAATCACAGCAGAGGCCGTTGGGATTTTGGAGAAAGGCTTTGTCTTCTTCTGCAGACAACTACTCTCCCTTTGAGATACAGCTCTTAGCCTGCTATTGGGCCTTAGTGGAAACTGAACATTTGACAATGGGCCATCAAGTCACCATGCCACTGGAGCTGCCCCTCATGAGCTGGGTGTTATCTGACACCCCAAGGCATAAAGTAGGATGTGCACAGCAACAATCTATTATCAAATAGAAAATGTATATACATGATCATGCTGTGATCAGGCTTGGAGGGCACAAGCAAACTACATGAAGAAGTTTCCCAAATGCCTATGGTTCCTACTCCCATTACAATGCCTCCTGTTCTCAAGCATGCCCCTATGGCTTCATGGGGTACGCCCTACAATCAGTTGACTGAGGAAAGGAAGACTAGGACTTGGTTTACAGATGGTTCTGCATGCTACGCAGGCACCACTCAGAAGTGCAGCCAATTTCTGGAACAGCCCTGAAGGACACTGGGGAAGAAAAGTCTTCACAGTTGGCAGAACTTCATGCAGTGCACATTGTCATGCCTTTTCCTTGGAAGGTGAAATGGCCAGAAGTGTGATTATATACTGATTCATGGGCTGTAGTCAATGGTTTGGCTGGATGGTCAGGGACTTGGAAGGAGCATGATTGGAAAATTGGTGAGAAAGGCATTTGGGTAAGAAGTATGTGGATAGAGCTCTCCAAATGGGAAAAGGATGTGAACATACTTGTGTCTCATGTAAATGCTCATCAAAAGGTGGCTTCATCAGATGAGTTCAGTAATCAAGTAGATCGGATGACCTGCTCTGTGGATAGTCAGCCTCTTCCTTCAGCTAGCCCTGTCATTACTCAATGGTTCCATGAACAAAGTGGCCATGGTGGCAGAGATGGAGGTCATGCATGGGCTCGACAGCATGGACTCCCACTCACAATAGCTGACCTGGCTACAGCTGCTACTGAGTGTGCCAGATTTGCCAACAGTAGAGAGCAACACTGAGCCCCTGATATGGCACTAGTCCCCATAGCCACCAGGCTGCAACCTGGTGGCAGGTTGACTACATTGGACCACTTCCATCAAAGCTGACCTGGCTACAGCTGCTGCTGAGTGCCAGATCTGCCAACAGCAGAGACCAACACTGAGCCCCCGATATGGCACTGTTCCCTGTGGTGACCATCCTGCAACCTGGTGGCAGGTTGACTACATTGGACCACTTCCATCTTGGAAGGGACAGCGTTTTGTCCTTACAGGAATAGGCACTCATTCTGGTTATGGATTTGCCTTTCCTTCACATAATGCTTCTGCCAAAACTACCATCCAGGGACTTACAGAACGCCTTATCCACTGTCATGGTATTCTGCACAGCATTGCTTCTGACCAGGAAACCAACTTCACAGCCAAAGAAGTGTGACAGTGGTCCCACAGTCATGGAATCCACTAGTGTTACCATGTACCCCATCATCCTGAAGCAGCTGGCTTGATAGAACAACAGAATGGCCTCTTAAAGACACAGTTACCATGCCAATTAGGTGGCAATAGCCTGGAGGGCTGGGGCAGGGTTCTCCAGAAGGCAGTGTATGCTTTGAATCAGTATCTAATATATGGTACAGTTTCTCCTATAGCCAGGATTCATGGGTCCAGGAATCAAGGGGTGGAAGTGGGAATAATTCCACTCACTGTCACCCCTAGTGTCCCACTAGGAAAATTTTTGCTTCCTATACCTCCACTTTGCACTCTGCTGGCTTAGAAGTTTTGGTTCCAGAGGAGGGGGGGTTTCTGCCAGGAGAGACAACAAATATTCCATTGAACTGGAAGCTAAGACTCCTCCCTGGCCACTTTAGGCTTCTGATGCCCTTAAGTCAGCAGGCTAAGAAAGGAATAACATTTTTAGGAGGGGTGATTGACAATGACCACCAGGGGGAAATTGGATTGATTCTCCACAATGGAGGTAATGAAGATTATATTTGGAAGGCAGGAGATTCCATAGGGCGACTTTTGGTGTTACCATGTCCTGTGATTAAGATCAATTGGACACTACAACAACCCAATCCGGACAGGACAGTAAATGGCCCAGACCCTTCAGGGATGAACGTATGGGTCACTCCTCTAGGGAAAGAGGCAAGACCTGCAGAGATGCTTGCTGATGGTGGAGGAAATACAGAATGGGTCACAGAGGAAGGTAGTTATGAACACCAACTTAGGCCACGTGACCAGTTGCAGAAATGTGGATTGTAATTGACATATTTTGTCCTACTTGGTTAAGAATAGGCTTGTGCATGTATACACATATGTTAATCATATACTTGTGTTATTCTTTTTTGAATGTGTAATTGAGATAAGTGTTAAGTGTTGTGAACCTATATGATCATATTGGGTTATGAGATACTAAAGGACTAAGTATTCCTCAAAGACCTTATCATCTACTCTAAGATATATAATGCATTGCTCATTGTATGATGGAATAGTCATATCATGTTAAGTGAAATTTGGCCTCAACATTGTTTTCATTTGAAAATTAAGCATGACATTGAGAAATGCTATTGGGTGTCAAGCTGACAAGGGGTGAACTTGTGATGGCTAATGCTGGATGTCAACTTGACTGGATCTGGGCTTAACTGAAATGAGATCTTCTTAATTGGATCATCTGAGGCTGGAAGACACAGCCTAATTATGGGTGTTACCTTCTGGTGGCAGCCCTATAAAAGGCCATGACAGAAGAGAACGCTTTTGCTTTTTTTTGCTTGGCTTCTCTCTCACTGGTGAGTTCGTCTTGCTGCTGTAGACTGAAGACTAGATCATCTTTTGGAATTCGTCAGACCATCAGGGCCAGATTGAGACTACTGAGAAATCTAGCCTTGTGGACTGAGTGACTACGGATTCTCACCCTCTCCGGTGTGGTGCAGCCATCATTGGACTACTTGGATTCTATCCTGTGAGCTAAGCTGATAAATCCCTATACATATACATTCATTCTACCAGGTCTGTTTCTTTGGAGAACCTTGACTAGCACACTTTCCATAAGAACTTTCCTTTCTTCCCCCTCCCTCCTTCCTCTCTCTCTTTCTCTCTCTCTCTCTCCCTTTCTCCTCTCTGCATGTCTTTTTTTTTTATTGCTTAGGTTTAGTTTCAAATGTCTTTGATTGATTTTGGATTCTATTAAATATTGGTCACAGGGCATAAGGGAGAGCTTAATATTAGTTTTCTAATAAACAGTTATAATATTAAACTGACTCCTAATGACTTACTGTTATATCCATAGGTTAATAAATCTCTTAACTCTCACCAGAGAAGCTTCCTTTTGCAGCAGATAGGGATTAATACAGAAAAACACGCCTAGCCAATGTGCAGAGAAAAAGAGGCTGCAGAGTGCTTATCACTGTATAAGACACCTATATCAAACCTCTGTCTCCCAAGGCTCAGGAATCATTGCAGAACAGGGAGTAGAATGATTGTCAGACCCAAATTGGTGGATGACCACAAGCAAACAGAGTTTTTTAGATAGCTGCAAAGGTACTCATATGAACTCATAGCAATAGTGACAGCATGCACAAGCCACATGCATATATATATATATATATATATATATGTGTGTGTGTGTGTGTGTGTGTGTGTGTGTGTGTATATTAAATGGGGTGGGTCTGTGCGGGGAGGGGGGCAGA
>NW_008360331.1:8093628-8109014 GCF_000622305.1 Nannospalax galili | reverse complement strand
TGTGTGTACATTAAATTGGGTGGGTACCTGCAAGGAGAGGTGCAGATAGGAGAAGGAATCTAAATGCCATCAAATTATATTACTTGAAAATCTCAAATTTTCAATACAGAATTTTAAAAAATGTATCCTTGCATTTGCAAGAGTGAGAACTTGCAAATACGTTTGACTGTGTCTTACCATTAATAAAACATCTCAATACATCTGTAGAATTCACAGTATTTGCTGAAAATCCCTTACTCCAATACAGAGTATCATTTTAAGATTTACTTACGTTGGCTCCTTTAATCTTTTTCTCAGACACTCTCTGCTCTTCAATTTATATTCTAGTTTTACCAAAATATAGTTCTACCACAGTGACAAACCTATGCTCTTCTGCCTCCTTGCTTTGTTCTATTGTGTCTTCTTTATTTGCCAAACTGCTACTTAGTCTTCACTGTGTTCAAAATAAGTTCCCTCATGTAGTATTTAAATTTTTAGGGAATATTTTTCTTTTGAAATACCTTTCATCTTGAACTTGCTGCCAGTGTTTTGCATTGCATAGTGCTTTTCAGAAGTACGTCATCCTAAAAGATATTTGGTATCAGGAGATCAGACTTATATAAGAAATAAAAAGTTCAACTTAGGATTAAATTTGTATTTTGATGAATTTTTTAAAGAAAATATGCTTCAAATATTGCACAGGTCACATTTTTACTCATATCTGTATACCAGTATGCATAAAATGTATATTTTAATATAATCATACATTCATGTATTATATATGCTGATGCATTTGTATGCGCATTTATGAAACAAATAAATGTTGTTTTGCAATCAAAGCTAGAACTCCTATGTGTTAAAAGTAGGCAGCCATGATGGAAGCCAGAGAAAGGATAATAAACTTGCTGCTGAGGCATGAGCGTGGGGAAGTCTCTGACTAGATGGAGGGAAGGAATTCAAGTGTCACTGTGAGGCAGCAGTAGTAACTCCTCTTCTCACTACACCCGTCCAATCCTAGCTGGACTGTGCTCTCCTGGGATAATAGAAAACACTGAAGAAAAGTGGGGATTTAACAAGACTCTTTGTTGTAAGCACTTCCTTCTAAGGAACCACATGTAGAAATGTGGTTGTGAATTTAGAAGGAAAAAATAAACAGGACTCAGGATTAAATTTGCATTTGACATAAACATATTTCAAATACTGTACTCATATATTTACATATAAATTTACAGTTTATTATAATCATACATCCATGGTTATATTCATATATGGTAAGGCGTATGCATGTGCATGTACACACAGCACAGAGAACAGAAATGTTCTTTTTAACCTGTTCAGGTTAAATTTTAGATAAAAATGGATATTTTTATATAAATATGACACAAAATTTGCATGAGATATAATAAAAGAATGAATTGTTTATCTCCACCTAAGATTTAATCAAAATCTATTTGTCAAAACTGCTCGAGAATCATTGGGTGTTTCCATGCTGGCTGACAAGAGAGTAGCATCTGACTTCTGTGGAAGGAGAAAGCTGTGAGCCACCCAGCAGAAAGAAGCAGCCAACCCAGGCAGTGGATCAGAGGGACCACTGGGCTTTAGAAGAGGCTGTGATTACATTCAACCCCTGTGGGCTCCTGCTAATGCTTCAAACAGAGCTGGGCAGATGGACTGTCAAAACCTGAAGGGGAGTAATAGGCTATTTATCCAGAGCTTGTTGGAGTAAGTCAGCCAATATCACTTGCCTATGGTAGAGACTAAAGGGCAGATGGAGTTAATAGAAAAAGAGAAAACCTTCAGACTCATTGTCATTGGAATCATCAGCCTGTGGAAGCTGGTGGCTAATTAGAAGAAGGGAATCTTTGTGACTGCTTTGGAGACAACTTTTTCTGAGTGGAAGGGTGAAAATCAATAGGAAGTGGAAGCCAAGTTCATTGTTCCTGTTTCCATTGTTCTGGTCCAACTGCCATAGAAGTTATTTATTTTTCTGTGTTGATCACTGTAGAATTTAGGAATTGTGTTGATTGTTGTTCAATTATGTATTCAGTTTCTTAATATGAATGATGTAAGAAAATTTTGGGTGGAGATAGGGCTCAGTGACTAAGTACTGGGATTGTTCTTGGAGAGGAAACAAGTCTGTTCCAAGCATCTACATCAAGGGGCTCACAAGTGCCTTTATGTTCAAATCCAGCGTATCTGACACCCTCTTTTGGCCTCTGAGGGCACTGCACTCATGCAAACAAACTCCTACACACACTCAGATATATACATGTATTTTCTTCAAAAGCAGATAATTTTCTTTATGTCCTTGGGTACTGTGAGGCATGAGATAGTGTTGTATAAACCAATGCATCAATCAGCATAATGGTTGACATACTTATGTTCTAAACACATTAAGAGCACCTAGATGCCTAGAAACAGGGAGCATGAAAAGTATTGTTTCCTTTTAAGTGCATGACTAATAATTGCACTGAAACATAAGAAATTGTTATTTCTATGGACCAGAAATAGGTAAATATTCAAAGTTTTTAGTTGTTCCACTACTGGACATTATTTAGAATTTATGAGTTAATGTATATATTAAAAATTTTATTATAGCCATTTATTTACCTTATAATCTATTAACTTCAGCTTAATGTTTTATTCATTAAAAATGTCAAATTCTAAAAGTAAGATATGCTTAAGTGCAGAGTGAATAAAATTACATGGAATGATTAACAAAGGACAATTGTTTTCAAATAGAACAAATCAATAAACATAAGGAAAGATTACTGTTAATATTAGGAACCTGAATGTTCCTAAAACTTATGAAAGTTTCGTAGGCGTCACATGACTGAACTGCAGCCACTTGCATGCTGTGTTTCTGTGCAAAGCACATTTACAAAGAAATGTTGGGAGAAAAAGATAATCAAGCATTTGTACCTTTAAGAGGATTAGTTAATTCAGTTGCTGCTAAGCTCAAGTGCTGCTTGGAGAACTCTCACCTTGGGGTCTAAGCTACGGTAATTTGCATTTAATCTGTAGTATTATTTTGTCATGTTGCATATAGGCCTATTTTTACGTAAGTGAGAGTCATAGAAAAAAATAATTCTTCAGTGAGCCTGAAGATTCAGGTTGTACATCTAGTCACTCTCATTACCTAGGCTACTGTCACACACTGAGGAAAACTGGGTTGGGCACAAGCTTGCACATTTTACGCTAACATGCTGTTGAAATTCCAGCTAATGGATGGTATGGCATCATTAACCAGCCATGACTTCAAATATTGAGTGTATTGACTCTGAAATGAAGTAAGCATCACAGGTTGACTGCAGGTTTCTTTCCCCAGACACCATCATTCACCGTTATTGATGATGAGAATTGCCAGAGGGATCAATTCAATCCATCTTTTTCACAGATTGCTAGTGTATAATGAATACTCAAACTGTCTTGCTACTCATTTTTGCGAGAAAACTTTTGCTTTCTGATAGCTGTAAACATGTGCATTAATAGCAACTGAACTTGAATGACAGGTGTATTTTATTTATTTTGAAGGTATAAAAGAAAATTCCATTTGTTAATACATTTCTAGGCATTCAAATACAGTGATTTCTTTCCCTTCTTTAAGCACCATTTCTCTAAAGACACAAGTTTTGTTTTGCATGTGTTAATATCACTCTTCTATATTCCATTTATGAAGAGAAATATAAGCTTCTCTGTGCCCAGACGTTATGATCTTAGGAGATTCCTTTTTTTTGTTGGCATGAGTACTGATACCACCAAGCTTTTATTTAAGTGTCTTTTACACTGTGTACTTTTAACGTAATCAGGACAGAAACCAACACATCCTGACTAATAAATAACTTCATCTCTTACAATGCATCTCTGCTGCGGTTCCACATAGTCAGAACTGTATCTGCCCAGAAGATGGGCACTTAGCCATTTGGATAAAACTTCCACTTGAACAGTCTTTGAAAGGAGGGGAAAATGCCTGAAAACACTTTTCCTGAGAACATTATTTTCTTTGTCTTTGATTTCTCATGAAATAACCGAGATGAGTTGGGACTTAACTGCAAATATTCAAATTCATTTAAAACATACTAAGGGGTAGTTGTAATACCTTTTATCTGTTTCCCATTTACTTTCTGTTAATTTCATAATTACAAAAATAACACTGAGTGTAGCAAATATAAAACTAACTGCAGTGCTTCTCAGGATAATCTTCCAGGCATTTAACAGTCTTTAGCCATATGGGTTTCCCATGTACAGCTCCAAAATGACCCTTATTCATATACAGCTGTGGAGAAATTTTTAACAGGAAATATATTTAGGTGGTGTTAAGGACAAGTGTTAGAAACTCTTAAACTGAGTATGCCACAGGCCAGACATCCATGCCCAGCGAGCAAAGCAAAGGCTTGCCTTACACTTCTGTGAGTTCCTGGAATCAGCTTCAGTTTTAAATATGAACCAAATTCAGTTTTTGAATTTTTAGACTGACTTTCAAATTTAAATTCACTATAAAATATTTTTAGAAAATGTGCTTTATCTTGGCAGAGCTATGTGCCTCACACCATGTGTACCCTATTATGATATCCGGAGCTCCTCCCTTAGCAAAGCTGTGGAAGTGGTAACCAGGCCCATGTGCATTACTGTAGCCAACAAAAGATAAATAGGTGCTTGAGGTTAGCCATACTCTGTTCAGAGAGCGGCAAGTCTGGGAATTTGCTTTCTCTTAATGTAACCAGACCAATAGGTAGAGGCTGTCTAGTGTTCTTGATAATACTGAGCAAGAGAGGAAGGAAGTACAAGTCTCCTTATCTCACAGGTGATTATGAAAGACAGGCAGGACTCTGACCTTCCCTAGAAAGTGCTGCTTGATCAGTTCCTGTCTGTTTCTAGTCTGCTTCCTCCACATTTTTTCTCAGGTCTTTTACTATAATTTTCATTGTCAAAACAACAATGTAAGACAGTTTTTCCCTGTGTCTTTCATATTGTGCTGCATATTATAAGGATTTGAAATAACAGTTGTGGAATGAATAAATGAATACTAGTAATATAAATAAGGCTGATGAAAAAGAGTTCTTGGTTTTGAAGATTTAAGAAAATTCGATCATTATATGATTCCTTCTTTTCTCTCTTACTTTAAGAATAACTATATATTATTAAAAATCATACAGGCTATAATAGCACTGAATTCAAAATGTAGAACTGGTAGGAGGGATACAAGGTAAATAACAATATTTTGTCATGTTGAGCAAACTAGTTTCTGTGATTCTATATAATACAGTTGTTGTAAGTCATTTCTTTTACTGGACCTAATAATCAACAGAAACATTTCTGGGGATAAGTGGTACTAAAAAAGCCATCATCAATAGTTTGGTGACCAAGGGTAAGAGAGTGACAGACAGATGGTCTACAAATAACAGTCTGAATAATGTTAATACAGATAAGCCAAATACAGTTATCAAAATCATGTTTTCATTTTAAAGATTTTAACTTCAATTTTAAAGTGAAACTTCACATGGAATCTAATTCTTCTGCTATTGTGATGAGCTCCTGCATTTTTCTACTACATAATTACATTCAACTTCATTTGAGAATTGAGAAACTTGTACTACAGCACAAACATAATTAGAATCCCAGAATGTTTGTAATCCAGTGCTACTTGATTATTAATTTTTACATGGGAGGTAGACAATTTGATCTGTTTTCCAATGTATGTATTTAATTTTAAAAGAAAACAACATCTTCAAATGTATGAGACTTTCTTAATGATTAGATTGTCTGTCATAACTCTTGGATGTAGTCTGTAAGATACAACAATTAATGAATAAGTTAGCTGCTTTTAATGTTCCACAGTTTAGTGATATACAACTTACAGTGCCTCAGAATCTTTTAGAGTTATGCCTAGATGAGCAATCTTCTGATATATTGCCTCTTTGGTAAGAGTATAATAGCCAAAGAACAATTACTAGCTTTGTGAGGGTGGCATTTTATCAATGGAACTTCCATTAAGTTAGCTTTCCATCTTGTTAATGTCATGCTCTTTTTTCAGGACCTTGACATCATTATAATGTGTCCGTGTAAGGGGAGAAATGTACTTTTTAAGTGCCAGAGATAGAAATGTGTATTCTCATCTCTTTCAAATTAACATTCAAAGCTTTCTTGCTGCAGTCATTTTAAGGAGTACACAGGAATAATACAGATATAAAAAGTATATCACTCTGACAGGAAAAATACTAGCTGCCCAACTGCTTGTTAACATTCACTCTTTACATATGGTGCCTCTAAAAATGTAGTTTGTTACAGCATTTCTTATGGTAGAGTCAGCATTCTGTTTTACTTGCCCTAATGGGAGAGCTTAATCTGAATTAAGCTGAATATTCATAAAGATGGCATTTTAAATAGCAATTTCCTGTATACAACGAGTCATCTTATTAGTCAGAAATGAAATGCTTTATAAAATGAAGTTGCTCTTTATTCTATGTGATTTGATTGCTACTGCATTTCATGGGGAGACAGTGGATCAGGAAATCTAAAGTGTAATAAATCTGCTTTGTTGAGAAAGTCTGAATAGTAATGAAAATAGTTATGCTTGCATGGTATCAGAAGAAAGCATCAGAGGCTCAACTTTTCTGGCAAATATCCAATTTTTGATTGATTGGGGTAAAAATAACTGGTCTATTTCTTGTTCCTGCAAGGACCTGTCTACTTATGTGATACAGCTAACCAAATCTATCAACTGTACAAGTTATCTCATTGAATTAGGAAACTGTTAAAGCACTCATGATAAATCATAATTCTTTACTAACTTCTTATGCTATAACTCTGGTTGTAAGATCACTAACTGCGAATGCTTTAAAAACAGTTAAGATCCTTAAAGCATCCTATCCATATATAATACAATTATAAATAATTGGCTCATGAAAGAAAACTTCCTGTCATCTCATATTCAGCATGCCTTGTCTCAATTTTTCCTGATTCTTTCTTTAGTTATCAATAGGTATGTTAGGTCTCCCTACTCATACAGCAGTTCAGGTATCCCATTGTTCTGTAATACAGCACCCAGGAATGTACAACAGGAAATCCAGATATTCCAAAGCAATTGAGGAAGAATTTTTATGTGTGTCCTGCAGGTTTCTAGGCTTCAGAGCATAAAGCCTTGTTTTTCAGAGACTATTCCTTTGGGAATGGTAAGGTCTTAACCACTGCCAGGAAAGTCCCTTATAGTCAAAGGGAAAATGTGGCCTGAAACTCTTGAATAGCTATGAATATGATCAAACACAAAAATTATAACCTGAAACATCATGAGATTTTATTGAGTTTTTTTTTCTTTTTTAACTTGGTGACATGGTCTGTAAGCATGAACTTTATAGCTGGCAATGCTGTGTTGCCATATTAAAAGGTTGGACCCACCTGAGCAGATTTCTGACACAAAGAACTCAGTAGATCAATTTTCCTGTAATATTTTAACCAAAAGGAATCATAGAACTATTTCCTTAGTTCTTTGTAGCAGAAATGAAACTAAGCTCCAAGCTCGAAGATGTAAGTGATGTTTCAAGAAAGGTGTGAAGGAGAGGAAGAATGAGAAGGAGTGGAATAGGGATGTAGGGAAAGAGAAGAGAGGAGGGAGGAAGTAAGGGATGGAGAGAGAGGGAGAGAGGGAGAGAGAGGGAGAGAGAGAGAAAGAGAGATCATTTCTATCAATTTTTGCTGTGTACTCTTAGTAGAGTCCATTTGGCTTTTGTTTTTACTCCAAATTGAAGCATCTGGGCTATTTCTGCAGACCTTCTCTCAAGTATATCTAGATTTGGATTTTATAGTAGAAAGATTCAGTTAAAGAAATAAACCAAAAGCTCCTCATAGCCACCTATCAAAATCTGTCAGGCAAAAATGTCATGTCAGTGTTCCAGAGTTGTATATCAATAGCTGTCAGGAGCTTTATTTTAAAACTCTTCTAATCCTGAAGCTACATTTCTTTTTATTCAACTTTCTTTTTGTGACTATTTTTTTTTTTATTTTATTTTATGTGTATTGCCTGCATGTAGGTAAGTACACCCGTGTCCTGCAATGCCTGCAGAAGACAGAAGAGGCCGTCAGATCCCCTGGAACTGGAGTTATGGACAGTTGTTGGCTGTCATGTGGGTGCTGGGATTCGAACCCAGATCTTCTGCAAGAACAACCAGTGTTCTTAACCTCTGAGCCATCTCTCCAGCCCCATGTCACTAATCTCTTACAAGCAGTTCTCCTTGCTAATTCCATTGACTCAGAGTGGGACATGGGAAAGCAGGTGTTTCCTAGAGCTTATTTCAGAAGTGATAGTCTAAAGCACAAAATAGAAGCACCAGTTTTCACTCAGACCTTTCATAATCTCACCATGATTGTCCACATAACTGTCTTGCTAAGGCTTCCTGGTCCTAGTTTCCAATGGTCCACTGCTGTTTTGCTTCTCTGCACTACCTGGAATGTAGCTGTGTATCAAGAACCAGGGTCGAGCTTCTGTCCTTCTCCCTTAGTCTTTGGTGGTCTCACCCAGAGACAATAGTCCTTTCTCTGGGGGTGCTTCCAAATTGTGAACCATGATTGCCTCTAGACCGAGATGTCTAAAACCTTAAGCATTGTTGGTATATGTAGCTGAAAAACATAAAAGACTTGGCCAATGTGCTACATTTGAAACAACATTCAATTTACTCACTAAACCATTTCTCTCAATTATTTCTCTCTGTATTATGATGATTCCCTTTCTGAGGTTACCTAGCCTTTGCCTATGTAAAATTTGTTTCTTTGTAATTTTGTTTTCTATAGTCAATCATTTTCCAAAGCAATTCTTTCTGAATTACAGCTTATATTACAGTTTACTATTGATTCCTCTTTTCTCTGTTCAAGATGGTTTTGTTATTTTTATTGTCGTTCATATCTAACCTTAATTTTACTTTTTCATGTCAAAATAATTTTTACTGATAATAAACTACAATGAAATTAAAGTTCTTTTTGACCACAAACACCTCATTCCTTATACATTTCAGTTTTATGTTTGTTCTTCAAAACAACTACCACACATGCATACAAATATATTTCTAAATTTCTCTAGGGTAGCTGAAGCAATGTATCTTTAAATAAGCAATATATGAGCATACTGTTTCTTTGCGCATTCCTAACACTCATGTTAATACTCCTTAATCAATTTGGAGCGTGAGCTTAGAGGTTAAGAGCACTGGTGGCTCTTATAGAAAACCTGGATTTAGTTACTACTACCTACATGGTGGTTAACAAAAGTCCATAACTCCAGTTTCAGGGAATCCTATGATTTCTTTAACCTCTGTAGGCATTGCATTACAAAGGTGTACTTACATATATGCAGGAAAAACATTTAGACATATGAAATAAAATAAATATATAAAATATTTGGCAATCTGTTCTTGTATTGTTTTAATTTACATTTTATTATTGATGAATAACATTGCGCATCTATTCATATGCTAATAAGCAACTTGTATTGTTCTTCTGAAAACTGATTGCATATTATGACTTCACAGTTTTTTTTTCCACTCTTGTCTTACTAGAGCCTCTTGATTTCTATGATGGTTAAAAATTGTTTCATGATTAGTATTTCTAACTCATATTTCCAATCAAACATGCCCAGTTAAAAAACATATGTCTGGGAGATGCCAAGTACTAGGTGACACATCTGCAGTTTGATCTCTACAACTAAGACTCATGAACTCAGCAGAATAAGGGTTAGAGAGAGAGTTAGTGCACCCCTCAAAGCTCACCAATGAGGCTTCCTTGTATACGAGAGTAGGATGAACACAGGAGGCTACAACTGGCCAAGTTTGCAGAATAATAGACTATAGAGTATAGGATGGGAGTCCTATATGGAACCTCACCCACCCATGGCTCAGGGACCATTGGTGGACGAAGAGGTAGAACGATTTTAAGAGCCAGAGATGATTCATAAACACAGAGAGGTGAAAGCCTCCAGGCCAGCAGTGACCCATGTCAGCTTAGGGCCCATATCAGCTCAATTAAACAGGGGCCTTTCCAAATGGGAGGTGAGAAATAGGGGGCAGGCCAGCATCTGATTGAGAACTATTTGAGAATGATTGCTGGTGGGTGAGGGAGAGTATGATTTACATACAACTACTAGATGTGCTGATTAAACTCCAGTGGACACATTTACACTGAAGGACATTTGGATACAAACATTTGAATGAATAGGACTCAGGATGTATGGCAGAGTGCATAGGGTTTGGCGGGGGATGAGGAGAGGCATGGATGGGGGAGTGGGTCTGGACTTGAGTGGGAAATGAATGAAATTTTAAAAGCTTTATAATTTTTTTAAAACTTGAAATTCTAGGGGCTGTAGAGATGGCTCAGCAGTTAAGAACACTGGATGCTCTTGTAGAAGGCCTGGGTTCGAATCCCAGCATCTACAGGGCAACTAACAACTGTCCATAACTCCAGTTCCAGGGGATCCAATGGCCTCTTCTGTCCTCTGCAGACATTGCATAACACAGGTGCACTTACCTACATGCAGGTAATACACACATACACATAAAAATAATAAATAAAATATTTTAAAAAATGAAATTTTAAATGTATTTACTTTTATTATCAATATGATTAGATATTCAGAATAGTATTTCTTTTTCAGATATCAGATTTTTTAATTACATAAAAGTAAACCTTTCAACCAGTTAATGTTGTCAGTTACAGGCAATAGGGTCCAGAAAGCTAGGTTTATTGACAAAAATCTAAGAAACTCAAAATCTACGTAAAGATTCCAAAAACCAAAATCTATGTAAAGAATCATATCTAGAAGTCAAACATTTGAGAGGAAAAGAAGGAAAATGATTTTGACAAATGAATTCCCTCCCCAGAGCATGCACTAGTCAGCTATCCATACTGTAATAATATACCTGACATAGGCAGCCTATGAAATACAGAGAGGTTTATTTTGGCCTGTTCTTTCAGAAGTGCCTGTTCCTAGTACGCAGGGAAACTCAAAAGACAATTATCACTTTCTACGTGAAAATTGGATGTGTGTTGTCATTTACATATTTCTGTTATCTACTTTCAGGAAGGAGCTCAGAAATGAGAGATGACCCAAAGATAAATGTCTACTGGAGTTGCTTTAGGATATTCTCTCTAATCTTTTCATTTATTTTTAAATAATTTGATTATTAGCATAGCCTAAAGTTTCTTCATGTAGTGACACCTGTCCTAATATGCAGTGCCCTGAATTTCTTGTGGGCTCCTTTCCCTTATCTCATTCTTTCTGCATGGATTACTTAAGTTTTAGCATTTTGGCGACTTTTAAACATCTTTTTTTAAAAGTTTGCTACTTTAATAATTTTTCTTCCTTTTAACAGTCATACAGATTGATTCCTTCTAACAATAATGTTAATTGCATTCTATCTTGACAAGAAAATATTTCATTAGGTGGCATCTTTTCCCATTACTGCATAATGACTGAGTTATAGGGACAATAGAAAGCATAACCTGAACAACAACAATATCAAAATAAGCAAAATAAGTTAATTAACATTTTAACAAAATCATAGTAATGTTTGGCACGATGAAAAAAATATGATTTGAAAAAGTCATTTCCTATGCAAAATCATTGCCTATGCAACTCAGAGGCAAGAAAGGAGGCAGGTAAAGAGTTACAAAGACAGGTAAGTAAAGAATGACAACTTCATGGTTTGAAATGGCAGTAGCAGTGATAGAAAGAAGGGTCTACTCCAAACACATGCTGGAGAAATAATTGGCATAATCTAATGATTTGAACTAAATTCGAGAAAGTGCTAAGGATGAAACCTCATTGCCCATCATTGGAAGTATTTCCATGAGCACTTCCAACACTGCTAATTACCTAACCTTCCAAACTTCCCTAGAGTACCAATTAACTGTTGTTACTTATCTAAACTTCACAAACTTTCACTGCAGTACCAATGTTCTCTCTTCTCAGGGTGCATGTTACAGAGAGCATTGTACAGGAAGTACTGTGTACTCATTCTTTTCTATTTCAGTGTATCCTGCACCAGTAGAGATATATCAGGAGACAGGATTCAGTTTCAATGAGG
Source organism: Nannospalax galili (assembly GCF_000622305.1). Classification (NCBI taxonomy): domain Eukaryota; kingdom Metazoa; phylum Chordata; class Mammalia; order Rodentia; family Spalacidae; genus Nannospalax; species Nannospalax galili. The sequence goes on along the minus strand of NW_008360331.1, from coordinate 8,096,970 downwards.
AAAGAACTGTGAATGTGCACATATAAAGTGTAATAAGAACTGTAAAGAATGATATAAATATGAAAAAGAACAAGTAAGGCTAGAACACAGTTAGAAGATACCTCCGTGCTGAAGGCCCTGAATCAGATCTCAGTGGAGAAGGTCTAGAGTCTGACCATGGCCGGAGACCTTCATTGGACTCTCCCAGACTATATTTGCTTATGATCATGAGGCACAATGGACTATTCTCCACTGCATGTGGCCTAAATGTGACAGTCAGGAGGCCAAACCAGCAAGCAGTGGCATCTCTGTAGAGCAGAAGTGGGCCAAGCACCCACTTCTGGCAGGAGCACGGGGGTATTGTGTGAGGGAAGTGGAAGCTGGGTCTGGCAGCAGGAGACAACTTTCCAGATCATGAATGGCTGAAGATTGTGCAGTAGTAGGTAGATAGACTTGGATCCTGTAGCTGCATGCCAAAAGTTTTGAGTTCAACACTGTTTACCTGCGTGGGTCACTTTGAGCAGTCTGATGCGGATCAGCACCCAAGTGTGTTGAGGGCCTGCACATCTGGGCTCATGGCTCAGGCAGAAGCTTATTTCTTTACCTCCTGTGCTGCTGTAACCATGTAGTAGGAGCAGAAAGAACCTGGAGGAATGGCACTAAACCCACTGAGAAAACTTCTTCCTGTGGTTGTCTGTTCAAAAAGACCTGCACTATCAAAGTTAAAACTGTACTCACAGCCAAGGAGAACTTCTTGCAAGCCCTGTTATCCTGGTACACTCTTCAAGGGAGTATGAGGAGCCGAGAGCAAGCACAAGCTTGCTGCAGTACTCTCCTCCAGTTTCTCACATGCATAAGCACCCTGATATCCATGCTGGCACTTCTCCAGGACAAGGAAACAATCTACCTTTACTAATTAGCAAGTTGATGCTGTCTTTCATCCTGGTAATATTATTTTCACCATCTCAAACATTCGGATGCCTGATTGAGTAAGTATGAGTCTTATGCATGCTGTCAACATTGCTGCAAATTCATATGCACCTGTTCCCATTGGCCTGAAAACCTCTGTTTCCTTAAGTTCATGCACCAACCCTGGCTCTTACAAACTTTCTTCCCCTACTTCCTAAATGGTCCCTTGAGCCAGGTGTGGTTGAGGTTTAATACCGGAGTCTTATCCATGCCACACACTTCGCAGTCTTTCATTCTCTAAAACGTGGCCAGTTGTGGCCCTCTATGTGCATCACTATGTTGTATGAGGAAGCTTCGCTGGTTTTGGTATTCTTTCCATCCTTGTTTCACTAAGTTCTATGAACCTTGAGTGTAGTAGGCATTCCAGTATAGATGTGTCACTTAGGTCTGGGCATCTCTCAGACATATGTTTTCTGTGTGTGACTAGTTGAAGAACTCTGTAGTAGCCTCTATCTTTTGCAAAAGAAACTTCTTTGATGAGTGGTGTACAACATACTTGTCAGGGTATCAGACAAAAACCCGGCATAGAACTGGGGAAATGGACAACCCTAGCAGAGGAATTACTAGCTGGGTAAGGGAAAGTTGATCTTAATTGAAGGAGTTACTCAAGATTGACTTGACTCCAGTGGATGAGCTTTCACCAAGGGACATCTGGCTATAAATGCTTGACTGGATAGCTTTAACATACATGGCAGAATGCATGAAATTTGATGGAGGTGCTATCAGGGGTGTGAATAAGGGAGTGTGTATAAATATGATTAATACCTATTATATGAAACTCAATAAATAAATATTAATTATTAATATATTAATCAATATCTATCATATGAAACTCAGTAATTAATATTAAAATTATTAAATTAATTAATATCTACTACATGAAATTCAATAAAATACACATAAAATAAAAAAGAAAACAAAAATTAAGATGCACAGTCATTGTCATTGCACAATTTCATCACAGAATTTTAAAGTTTTGATACCTATAAATGTCATTCTACAGTTTCGGAAATAGAAAGCAAAGAAAGGAAAAAGAATATGATTAATTTACACAACTAAAGACAAACCAAAATAATTCAAAGAAAGAAACAATATTCAAACTTGTGTAGCAAATGATTCCAACACTTATCCATAGCTTTCTCCATCTCCCCTCCAAGTTTTACTTCTTGCTGTCATCCAGAATCTCATTCACAATGGAGCACCAAACACAGTCCCCATCAAAGTGTTGTCTGGGTTCTAGATACAGTCATCCATATCACTGATATATGTCAGAACCATAATTCCTTCATAATTGAAAGCAATTACCCAGATAGTACAATAATTCCTTGCATTGGGGTGCTGTGGTGGGGTGGGGATGGATGACAGTTAAGTGACATAAGCTTAAGGGTTTCAGAATGGTCAGAGATACTCTCATCTTCCAACTGAATATATCCATTCATTTAGCTTTCCAAGAGAGTGGGACAGTCACTAACATGGAACATAAGTCCCAGCATGTCATACAGCATTTTATTAAAGTTGAATCCAATAGTGAGCTGGCCAGAGTGATAGTCCTGACCATGGTCTTATCTGTCATCAGTATGTTTATGCCAACTATCAGCTCATGCCTGAGGATTCAAGACAAAGAAGAGAAAAGGTCCCTCAACAATATGGTTCATACATGGTGGATATTACATAAATGACAGAAATGATGAGTGTGGGTTTGTTGCAATGACAGATGACTCTGATAATGGAGCAAAAAGGCCTAGTCATTTAGGAAACAGAAATGTTGTCAAAGGATTTTAAACTTAAGCCTATGGGCCACAAATAAAGGGATTTAGAGGTGTTAATGGTATGAACAATAGCATTTTTTAGAAAAAAATAACTTTGGATTCATTATGGTCAGTCATTGCAGGAGCGTGGTCAGTGCAAAACAAGGGATGAAGTGACACGAAGGAAATCTGTGATTGGACTACTACTTGCAACTTCTCATCTCAGAATGTGTGTGTGTTCCTTCTGCTAAATGTCCTCGATATGCACATCTATTTATTCATTGCAAGTACTAATCCCCCACATTCAAAACTAGCATTTCAGATGATTTTTAATATTTTTAGCTAAAAGAATAATCACTCACATTTAGATTACTAATAGTTATAGAATTAAGATTTAATCTCACATTGAATGACATTAAAACCAGTAACCAAAAAATGAACAAAATACTCTAGTATTACAGTAGACAGTAATTTATTGCCTAAGCATATTAAGTACCACATTATATGACCATCCATGTTATTTATTGTTTTTGTAGGATCCAGAATTTGGAAGGCTGCCAATTATTAAAAATAATGATTCTTTAAGTTTCAAAAATCAAAATAATACTTATGTATAACTGTTGTAATTTTATACATATACCTATTT